>NW_006399920.1:4396369-4442329 GCF_000299155.1 Elephantulus edwardii | reverse complement strand
GCGGGCGGCCCCTGGCGCTCGCACACTCTCACTCATACACACCACGTACACACCACCCGTGCCCTCACTCAGGCGCACAAATCCTCTCCCCTACACATCGCCTAACACATGCACACGCCAAGCTCAAGCACAGTGAGCTTCTGGACACACGCACCACACATGCGCGCACACACACGCACACACACACACACACACACACACACACTCACCACGCACACATGACCACTTTTCTGTCCTTAGCGAGTAGGTCCGATTCTCCGCACAGACTATCACCCTTTGCTGAACGCAGCCGCTTGCCAAGTTCAAGCACAGAACCACCTCCTGAAGTACGTGAAGTGCACACACATCACCCTTCATGAACATCCCAAAACTCACAGCCCAATAAGTCCCACAAGTAGAGAACAAGTGAAAGGAGACGGCAAGACTTATAGTAGCAGTGTCCTCCCAGTCATTGCCATGGACCTGATTTGTATGGGTCCTTTCCTCTCCTAACGGTTCGAACTCAAGGGCTCTCCTCTCCCAATAGCAAAAGACTAGCAGCTGTGCATGAGGTAAGACGAGCTTTACTCTATTTCTTCTGAAGAATGGTTGCGTTGTGGGGTTTGTTTTGTTGGTGTTGTTTTTGTTTTTTAATAGAATTGTTGTTGTAGCGGCTGCTACTACTGCTGTTGTAAAATAGTGGGCCATTTTTGTGGTTAGCAAGGAGTGTACTCCCTGGGGAACTTCGTAAGAAACCAAAGCAAGAGATGCTTTCAAGACAGAATGGGAATCATCTGGATGCAGCTAACATCTGACCTGGCTGTCTTTTCAAGGACTGATGTCTGCTCTCTTTTTAAAATCAACCTCTCACAGAATGTTGTGGTGGTTATTGTCAAATGCCATCAAGTCAACTAGCACTCATAACTGACCTTATGAATAACAGATCTGAACTGGCACTATCCTGCATCATCCTCGCCATCTAATATGCTTGATCCCATTCATCCAGTTAGGGAGCTCTGGTGGCTTAGTGGGAAGGAATTGTGCTGTCAACTCAAAGGCGAGTGGTTTGATCCACCAACTGCTGAGGGAGAAAGATAGGTAATCTCCTCCTATGATTTAGTGCCTCTGAAAACCTGCTGGAGGATCCCTACTCAAAGGTACACAGCATTGTTACAGTGATCATGACAATCCTTCTTGTTCACATTCCTTCCACTCTTTGACCCAGCATGATGCCTTTTTCCAGACTGGCCCCTTCCAACAACATGCCCAAAGTATGATAGACCAAGTTTCACCGTCCTGACCTCTGTGATGGACACACTGGCTGCACTTCCTCCAAGACAGATTTGTTATTTTGGCCGTCCATGGAGTATTATCTCACATGAAGATGACCGACAGCCTCACCCAAGCCTGGATTTAAAGCACCAGCTTAGAGGAAACTTAGACCAGGCATACCCTTGGTTTCCAGGTTCATACTGCATTAGACCACCCCCTTTTTTGTTTTATAAGCAGAACATGAAAGTTTTTGTTATTGTTTGTTTTTAAATCCTTGGGGGAGAGGCTGGAAAAGGAGGGGCAATCTCCTCCTGTACCAGTCAGATCCGATTTGATGGTACACACACAAAAAAAAAAGGTAAAAAAAAATAATAAAAAACAAACAAAACAAAAACCAAAATCCTGAGGGAGAGGAGCAGCAGGGGCAGCAGTTTGACACTATTCCACAGAAGGAGGCTACTGACTGACTATGAGGCAGAAGTCCGAAATAATCCCAATCTTACTGACAGAAGGCAGTGGGTACTGATATAAAAGCTTTAAAGTAAGCTAAATTCTTGTAGATTTAGTAGTCATTTAGCAACCACTGGGCCGGTACTACAAAATGTGGTATAATTTACAAATGTGGAAACTAGGATTCTGGAAAGATAAGTGACTAGACTAAGGTCACTGGGCAGATAAAGGAGGATTTAACCTAGGCCTGTTGGTCTGACACAACAGCTCCACAAAATCCTGTCTTTGGGGGCATTGCCTCCTGTAGAACCAATTTAACTGGTTCACACCATCTATTTTCCTTCTCTGAATTTGTTATACTGCAAAGCACTGGTTTAAGCACCAAAAAGAGTTAGCCTCACTGTATGTCTTGTGAAGTTTACCCTCTTTCTCTTCCAGTAAATGGTCTTTGGAACACTACATGCCAGCACTGTTTTAGACCCCAAAACAGTGAGCAAAGACAGATAACATTCCCTGTATTTCTGGAGTTGGGGCTCAGAAATCCTCCAAAAAAATAAGCATATTGATATCTTTCTATTAAAAAAGTCAGGCAAATATGAAATTGCATTCACAGTAAACATTACAAATAAAAGGCTGGAAAGATGAGAAAACCTATGAAGAAATCGTTAGATCCAGCCAAGATAGTTAGAGAGGGCTTCTTAGAGGAAATGACTGAAGCCAAGAACAAATTCAGCTGAGCAAGAAAGGATCTTACTGACATCTCTGAAAGTCAATATTATACTTATCCCCATTTTAAAGTTGCAGGCACTGAGGCAGAAAGAGTTAAAAGGACTTGCCCAAAGATATCCAGCTAAGTAAGTGGTACAATCAACATTTGAACACTTGCAGTCTCCCATGAAAGTCAGATTTCAGATGCTTTATATTTATCCCCTAATCTAGTTGTCTTTCAAGAAGATGGGTGTTGTTTTGGTACCATTAGTCAGCTATGACTGATAGTGACCCTATGAAGAGGAGAGCGGACCCTATTCTGACCATCTCTGATATGCTTAAGCCCATTCTTACAGTCACTATGTTAATCCATCTTGCTGATGGTCTTCCACTCTTTTGCCGACCCTCCACCTCCCAAGCTTGATGTCTTTTTCCAATAATTGGCCACTTCTGATAACATGTCCAAAGTATGTGAGATGAAGTTGCACCATCCTTTCCTCAAGGAACACCCTGGTTGCATTTTCTCTAAGATCTATTTGCTTGTTCTTTTGGGAGTCCATGGGATATTCAGTACTCGTCTCCATCACCACAATTCAAAGACACCAATTCTTCTGTCATCTTTATCTAGGTCCATAACAAGTAATTGAAAAGACCATGGCTTGGTTCAGCCCAACTTTAGCCTTTAAACGGACATTCTTGCTCTTTAGTACTTGGAGAAGTCTTTGAATGCAGATTTCAAGGTGATTGCTGTTGTTATGTACAATCGAGTCAGAACTAAGTCACCATTGATTTTCCAGTGGATTTTCAGAGGTAGTCAATCACACTAGAGAGGATTGCCCATATTTCTCCCACAGAGCATCTGTGGATTTGAACCGTATGCATTTGGATTATCAGTGCAAGTCCTTACCAATAAGCACCAAAGTGTCAATGGAACAACTAAAGTAAGACCAGTACCAATAAGGAATTAGATGACACTGAGGCTGATGAAGTTAAGTAAGAGGTGGAACCTGTAAATCCTAGAGGCCACGTGAAGGAATTTTATCTTTGACCTTAGACGCAAGAAAATCAGGGAGAGGCTATAAACAAATACTGATGTAACTAGGTTTGCATTTTTAAGGAATGACTATAGCCTTCCAATTCAATGGTACATGACAACGACAACAAAATAGTCTCAGAAAACCCACTGCAGGGTCCACTATGAGTTGGTTCTGAGTGCGTAGCTGTAAAATGGACAACAAATTAGAAGTTACGGACTGATGCTGTGTACTGTTGAGTCACAACCAACCCATAACTTACCCTCCAGCAGGTTTTCAGAGACAGTGAATCGCACAGTAGGAAACTGCCCATCCTTCTCTTGAGGAACAGCTGATAGATTTGAACCGTGTGCCTTTGGGAGTGCAGTCTTAAATAAGCATACTGGTAAAACCACCTAGATAGAGAAGATGGAGAGATGTGAGAGCTTTTGAGAAACCCTCTCAAATTCACCATGGATTTGGATATGCATGAAGAGGGGAATTGCCAAGATTGGCTCTAGAGTTTTAGTTAATGTGACTGTGACTGGAAAGGTGGTGTTAATGGAAATGGAGAACACTACAATGCATTGTCTAAAGATCAAACAAATCTGTCTTGGAGGAAGTGCTCCTTAAAGGCAAGGTTGGTGACTCCTGACATACTTTAGGCATGCTATCAGAAGGGTTCGGCCTTGGGAAAAGGCATTTTGCTGGGAATACGGATTGACACAGTGATTTTAACAATGGGCTGGAACTTGGTAGAGATTGTGAGAATAGTGCAGCATCAGGCAAGCTTCTGGGTGTTGTTCATAGAGTCATGAGTTATAATCAACTCAACAACACCTAACACCAGCAACACAGAGGAGGAGAAGATCATGAGATTGAGTTGGACATACTTACTCAATTAGAGATGCTATTAGACCTCCATAATTAAAAAAAAAAAAAGCTCAAAGAAAAGGTCTTGGCTAAATATTAAAATGGGTTCTACTTCTTGTTTGCAGATGTTATGCTGTTAGCAATTAATTAGGAGCATCTGGAGGAAAGAATTAGAAGAACCAAAGAAGGCACCTTCAGAGATTCTAACATTTGGTAGCCAAATAGAAAATATAATAAGGAAGGTGATAGAGCAATGACAGAAGTGAGGGAGGAGGAATTGTCACATAAAAAATGTGATCATCATCGTCATTGTTGTACAATAACCAAGGCAACCAGTCTCTTGCTTAGGAATGGATTCCAACTCCATAACCCAATGGAGACAGTAGATTTGCCCTATGGCACTTTCAAGGCTGTAATCTTTAGAAAAGGAGACAGCCACATTGTTCCCCCATTGCATAATAAAAGGATATTTTGTTTGTTTGTTTTGGTTTTTTTAAATGAAGAGTCCCTGAGATCTTACCAAGAAAGCCAAAAAGAGAGTGGCTGAAGAGTGAATGTAAGTTATGAAATGAAGAGGAAGACAACTCTTTGAGAGCTGTTTGGCTGAGAAGGAAGAGGCAGGCAGAAGCTGAAGAAGTGTGGATTTAGAACCAAAATCAAACCTAATGCCATGGAATCAAGTCTGACTCAACGTGACGCTACAGGATGGAGACTTGTCCCCTGGGACTTCCAAGGTCGTTGATCTCTGTGGAAGAACTACTTCATGAAGCTGCTGGTGGGTTCAAACTGCCAAACTGCTGACCAGCCACATGCCTTAACTACAATGTCCACAAAATTCTTTGTAGGGCTAGAAAGGGCTGGTTTTTGCTCTCTTAGTTAAAAGACTGGCTGATATGTGGGGGGATTGATTTAATGGGTAAGTTTTGAGCACTCCTAATCCTAGGATTGCACACCCTATGGCTCCAATCCATCAGCAGGTCTGAGGGAGAAAAGTGAGTGGTCTCCCCGTCTGTTAAGACTCACAGCCTCAGAAACCTGATGGAGGGTTGCTTGGAGACAAATCTATTTTATGGCAATGAGAGGTATTGATAGAAGTTCAGTATATGAGAAGAGAAAAGAAGACTCAGTATTTATGGTCTTGTGAAAGTGTGTAGAATAGACTCCAAGACATAGGTGGAAAAGAAGTAGCTTTTCAAGGCTAACAGGGTGAGTACAATGTATGTCAGTTTGTAGGTTTTGTTTCCTTAATACAAGGGAACTCTTATCAGATAATTTCTATTTTCTCAAAATAATAAAAGTCAAGGGAATCCGAGGAGAATGTGAGAAAAAGAAAAATTTCAGAAGTCCAAACAAATAAGAGAGGTTTTGAAATAGCCTTTTGCATTTATTTTTAAAAAGTGAATCATCACTGTTGAGAGCCCATTTGAGGTTGATAATCATGACTTTATAATGGAAGCAACCTGAGTGACCTGGGCCTTTCTTCTGCAGGACCTGCTTGTTGGGTGTGGCCACAGACACCAGGTATCTGGAGTTCTGCCAAATGAGTGCAGTACTCAAAACCAGAAGGTCAAGGAGCAATGCCAGGAGAGTTCTGATGGAAGTGAGTGCCTGGTATAGATGTTTCTAGATGGTCAAACTTTCAATAAAGTGTGAGAATAAGATTTTCAGATAAGGGACGTTCTCAAATAGCTCCTTTCCTTGTGTCCTGTATCAGGAAGCTACTGAAGATGTGTGCCATCAAAACAAGAGAGTAAACAAAGACAAAGAGAAAACATGGAATAAAAAATTAAATTTAAGACAGCCAGCACCTGACAGATGCAGAGGGACACCTCATGATGATAATGAAGAGAGAGTTCAGATTGGAATAAGTCAAAAGTCTCTGGGTTGATATTTGTTCTGTATTAATTAAACAGAATTCCCGAAGTATATGAACATACTGAGAGGGGACTGAGATAGTTGGTAGAAACTTTGAGATTGAATAGCTGAGTAACTAGTTCATAGAAAACTAAACTGCAAGAAATCAAACCAAACGTTAAAAAGTGTCAATTCCAAGCATAGCAAAATGTTTTATAAAGGAAAGTCAACAAAGTATGCAAAAATTAGGGAAGCTCTGGTGGCCTAGTGGGAGGAAGCTGCACTGCCGTCCTGATGGCATATGGTTCAAATCCACCAGATGTACTGCTGGAGAAGGAGGAGCAATCGTCTCCTGTACCAGTCAGTACAATTTGATGGTACACACACAAAAAATAATAAAAATATAAATAATAATTTAAAACATTTTTAAAGGGAGATCTGTTGGCCTAGTGGCAAGAAGCTGCACTGCAATCCCAGAGGCACACAGTTCAAATCCACCAGATGCTCTGCTGGAAAAGGAGGGACAATCTCCTCCTGTGCCAGTCAGATCCTATTTGACAGTACACGCACACAAAATAATAAAATAAAATCCAAAAAAAATAAAGTTTTAAAGTATGCAACATGGCTGAGTTATGAATAACATTAACATAGTCATGCTAATGTAAATCTTGGATACTAGCCTAACCTCAATTAGAGAAGAGACAGGGGGAACTAGAAGTATGTATGTATAGAGTGAGGACTTTATAGGGAGGGGACAATGGTAAATATGAGTGAAATCCTCATTGTCCCTGACGGAATTGCAGTAGCTAGTGCCTAACACTTATTTTAGAGAAGTAGCAATATATGTGTGTTATTTTGAAGTATGAAGTAAAAATAGCATCACGCTAGCAATGTTGAAAGAGACTGCCTGTAGGAAATAGAAAATGGAGGAGGGCAGCATATGGTCCTTCTGGTTTTACACACGCCTGACAGAACTATTTGGTTCTCTACACCATATGGGAACATAACTTTAATTTTAGAAAATCAAGTTCAGTAACTTAGCCTAATCATATCATTGTTGGAATGAAAAGAAAAAATAGGTAAACAAAGAGCAGAACCTTTAATTCCTAACTCTGGGCCTTGTGCTCTTTCCACTAAAATGAAAGCTAACTTGAAGTAGTAGACAATCTTTCTGTTTCCATGGCATCATCTGTTTAAGGTAAGAGAGGAATTCTATTCAATGCACTCAAAGTATAGGATCAGATGCCAGGTGATCAGTTATGTAGATTTTTTTTTAAATCCAAGATGATAGTGTTAAGACACTTAAAAAATATCTTAGCAAGCTGCATGCCTTAAAGCCTAAGACTCTAGGATTGCGTTCATGGGAACAGTTTATCTGTTCAGAACAAACAGTGAAGCAAGGTTCATAGCGCTTCTATAACTACCTTTGAAAATACTGTACAATGATAGAATAATTTATTTTGCTTTACAGGAATTTGTCATGTATTGACTTTAATATTGTATTTTGGTAATAACTTTTTTGTTAAAAATAAAAAAATACCTTAAACATACACACAGAACCTTAAATGAATGAACTAGAGTTACTTTACAGCAAACTTAGTTTCTCTGAACTAATTTTTCCTGAGGCAAAATATAAAAATACCAATCTTTGTATTATTGAAGAAGATTCAAAAGTTTACCTTAAATCTGTTTTTTCTATTTTAATTTCAAATCTTGGCATTTCAACTGTGTATGAATAATCTTAACATATGGGTAGATCCTGTTCAATATAGCCAATTAAATGACATACAAGACTCTTAATGAGTTCCTCTGGGTAGACGTCCCACCTCATCCTTCCTTGCATTTTATCTTCCAGTGATAGCAGAGCTTTAAATTATTTCATTCCATTTTAACTCTATGCTGAGAATTTGCTTTTCCACCCCACATAAACTGAATCAAAACCTACGTTGAAAGAACTCTCCAGTGGATTCTTATATATACATCACCTGGGAATCTATAAAAAGTATCTGGGGCATGATTCTCAACTCTAGATTCACCTTAGCCTAGTGGATAAAGAGTTGTGCTGCCAACCCAAAGACAGGTGTTTCGAATTATCCAGCTGCTCCATAGGAGATAAGTGGGAACTGTCTTCCCTTTCAATTCATAGCCTATGAAAACTTGCTGGAGGTTTAGTGGCGTTGTTTCCAACTTAACAGCTCATATAAACAACATGTCTGGGATGGAGAAGATGCAAAATTTGAGCAGAGATCACATCAGAATGAACTAATTTGAAGCATAAATACAAAACTCTGTGTAATTCCTGGCCTATTCTTGTTCTCCGTTCTAGAGTCCTGTGCTTTGCAAACAGTGCTCCATTACCTTGAGATATTTACTTCCATTCTGTTCTGCTGGCCCTCCAAGAGCCCTCTGACAGCAGACCAATTTAGATCCTCTTTTATTGTCTGTAACTGTGTGTTTGTTCCCCCTAAAGCAGTTACTTTTGTGGGGTACTATTGGCTCTATTATTGTTGTATGTTTGATACTTGACAATCGTTTCCAAAAAGAAGCAAATCTTTTTACCTCTGACTCCAGCATCTGTCAAAGACTGGCAAGCTTCTAATTATGCATATAAAAACATATGCTTAGAGATGACTTGTGGTACAGTTTTGATGATTATGTAGCCTTGTTGCTGTTGCTGTTGTTGTTAGTTGTTGTCAAGTCAACTCTCACGTCATGCTAACTCAAATAAAATTGAATTAGACCATTGTGATCTATAGAATTTTCACTGGCTAATTTTCAGCAGTAGATCATAGGTTGTTTTTCCGGTGAAATTATAGGGTTAGAAAATTGCTGTTGATTTGATTCTGATCCATGCAACCCAAGAGAGAAGGTTAGAACTGTCACACAGGGTTTCTAAAGCTGTAACTCATCACAGATTCACACTGCTGTGCCTTTCTTCCACAGAGCAGTCGGGAAACCTGTCCTCTACATCTTTCAGTTGTACCTGAGCACGTCAGCTACTGTGGAACAAGTGCGGTTAAGTAAACCGAAGGGCAGCATTAAAAAACAAGAGTTAAAACTTATTTTAATGCTAGAGTTAAAGACAGCTCATTGGTAAGAATATTCTCTTCTCATCGTGCAGCCGAGAAAGTCAAGGTCTGGAGAAATTAGACTGGTTCATTAGCATGCCACATTATGTGAAAGAACTTGGAACCTCCGTGTTGGAGGTGCAATCCCACCTGTCCTGTTCCTTTACCTCATAGTCCAAGACGATGCACTATGAGGTGCAAAGACTCAGAAAAAGAAAAGTTCTGCAAACGTACCCTTGAAGTGAATCAAAAGCAGCTTCTCAGATAAGCATTAGTCATAGAAACTGTTCATTTCATCTCTCTCTTTCTTATTTAAACTTTTCATTGATAATTTTTGCCAAAACTCTATACAGTCTTGGTATGATTCAGCACACTTTGGAGACCAGCTTGCCCTTGAGTGAACGCTCCACAACTCGTCCACTTCCCCCTGCAATGCGGGTTAAATAAAGAGGCAGGAAAGCTGTAGTTTTTGGTAGGTGTGGTTGTGTTTACTCCAACTCATAGTGACTCTGTGTACAACAGATCGAACCCCTACCCACAGTAGATAATTCTATTTCAATGCCTTTCGTTTATTCTCACATAAGGTACATTTGCAATAAACATAAATGAACAAAGAAAAAATAGCCATCCACAACTGTTTCTTTTAATTGTTATTGTTGTTGTTTTGTACCATAGAGTTGGAACTGGCCCATAGCTGACCATCCGGCAGGTTTTCAGAGGGAGGCAGTTAATCACATGGGAGGCGATTGCCCATCATTATTGCACAGAGCAGCTGGCAGCCTCGAACTGCATGTCTTTGGGATTGCAGCGCAGCTTCTTGCCACTAGGCCACTAGAGTTCCCTGGTTTTTTTTAATTAATAATGATAATAATACAGTTGCACAATTTGTTGGAGACCACTGATTGTCTCATTTAGTCCTCCTGTGTGATTGGCAGAGCACTATCTCCTTCTAGAGATGACCTGCAGCCTTGAGAGGTTAAACAGCTTGAGTGAAGACCAATGATATAGTATGATATAGTGACAGCTTAAACACAAAAATGTGATGGTGGTGTTGCTGTTGCTGTTGCTGTTGCTGTTGCTGTTGCTATTGCTGGCCGTTGAATCAAGCACGGCTCATAGCGACCCTATGAGCAAAAGACCTGAAGACTTTCTACAACTATCATCGTTTCTCAAAGTTCATAGAGTTTCCAGAGGCATGTTGTTTAGGCTGTGGATGCATTGCTTTTAAATGGTTTTCTCTCCTTTTCTGAGGCCCACCTCACTACTGGAGACTTGCAAAATGTTAGCAATGGAAGAGACCTAGAGACCTAAAGCTCATTGATTTGGGTAGTTGCCAAATTTAACAAGTTAAAAACCATCCTGCAAGTGAACTCTAGTGTGGAAAGCTGTTAGAGAACACTGGTAGTAGCAGAGTTTTTCTGGCTGAAGAAACACAGAGTTCTCACTCCTCAGCCTTGCCTATGAAACTGCTTCACTCCCTTCTCTATTTCTTCTTCTCCCTCTCCTCCTCCTCCTCCTCCATACTCTGCTTTCACTAGCTCACTCTCTCCCCCTCCCTCATACATGCACCAAACCAAACCCCATTGCTATAAAGTTGATCTCAACTCATACCAATCCTGCAGGACACAGTAGGACTGCGCAAGGGTCCTTCCACATTTTTCTTCTAAAGTACATGTGGTGGGTTCAGAGCACTCATCTCTTGGCTTGCAACCAAGTGTTGAGTCGTTTGAGCCACCAGGATTCCTTCCAACACACATACACACACACACCCCTACTTAATCATATATGCATACCTGGTAAAACCCTAACAGAGTCAAAGTGTCTTGCCCAGGTTCTGCAGCTCTCACCATCAACTCACTTTCGCACCAGAAGTTTTGTCCTTTTTGTAAGTCGGGGTATAGAGTGTATCTAGTGAACAGGAGTCCTAGGTTCCTTACTATTCTAAAAAAAAATAAGCTTTGGGTAAAAATCTTTTGAGACGTAAACTTGACTGCAGCATCCCAGTGCTAAAGGGTGTAAGAGAATAGGGGATATTAAAAATAAATAAATAAATAAATAAATAAATGCCCAGAATAGATCAACATGGAAGAACAAAGTCAAAGGGCAAACAATAGAAGAACAACTTAAACCTTCCCTAGTCATTTATCTGAATTTTAATATTGGCCAACAGTCAATTTCACACACACACACACACAACACCACAAACCCATCAAAGAATGTTGAAAAGACTACCTGTGGAGATAGTAACTCCCAACCACTGTAGAGGTCATGGTACCTGTTAATTGTGCTTTTGATCTATAACACCCAGTATTTTGTTCCCAGACTCACACTCACATGTAAATTTATTCTTGGGACCCCCTTGGGGTGGAAGACAATGAGATATTTTGCAGCACAACAGAAAAAACATCTGCAAAGTTGTACCTTCTCCCATTTTTTCCCCCTGATGGACTGACAGTCTGCTGGCAATATAGCTTAGGGTCTAGCCAGAAATGAAAGCACACCAAGCCATAAAAGTGTCCAACCGTTAGGAATGTACAAACTGGCTCTGCTTCTGACACCACGCTTAGTTAGAAGGTAAATTCCACCAGTGTCACTTATGTGCTAAATCTCACATCAAATGTGAAGAGAGGGTTGCCAGAACCTAGGGCCAATGGAGCATGGAAAGTGAGTCTTCCTGGGCAGCTTGTGTGGGAAGAATGGGCCATAGCAAAAAAGAGAACAGACCATCCAAGGAAGGACCAAGACCAAAATCCACAGAAATACCAGTAGACAAATCCATGGCTCACATTCCTTGATCTCTTCTCATAGCTGACACAACTAAGTGATCACAGCCCTCTTCCACTCAGCTCAGGAAATGCTTCTCAATAAGAAACTGAAACAGCCAGACCAATCAGTTCGTAGCTGGCCCTCAGTGTGAAAACACTGCCATGTTGGAACCAGTGCTGCGGTTAAGGGACTGGAGGATGGATACAAACTCACATGGACATGGGCTATTTGTCCTTCTATCAGGGAAGGTCAGCCTAAAAGCAAAGGAAATAAAGATCCTGTTCCCGTCAGGATCCCAGTGTTTGTGTAGAGTTCAAATGAACTGGGATTGAAGTGAAGCTTCTCCAAGTGCTTGGATGTAGTCATGAGCTCTGGCCATGGACGGCTAACAGTCTGTACTTGCTCGGAGCCCTGAACTGGATTTTGGAAAGCAGGGGTTTAAATTTCTATTATTTCACAATCGTACATGCTCAGTCAAGCCTCTTCATTTTTCTGAACTTGTAAATTCCTTATCTATAAAAATCGGGAGAAGAATGATTTGGACTGTATGAATTTTTAAATTACTTCTAATGATGAAGTTTTTTGACTTACAATGCTCACTTGAACAATAACTGCCTGATTCAGCAACTGGAAGTTTCTAGTGTGTTAATGTCCTCTAAAAGTATGGTTTGAAGAGCCAAAGAAGAACTAAAAGATAATCAACTTCAATGGGATGGAAATAGCAGTTTAGAGAAAAGTCAGTCTACCGTGTGCGGAAGAATACAAGTCCTGGATTAGACTTTCTTCTGCTTTCCAAGTCACTTGGGGCATGTATTACATGTATCACCTGTGTAGTTGCTATAGTCAGTTGCCATCAGGTGGATTCTAACTCATACCCTTGTACAGTAATGGAAAGAAATGTTGCCTTTCCTGCACCATCCTCACCTATATATTAGGTATCAATGCTATGTAACACTAAACATGACTCACAGTCAACAAGTTAACTTTGGCTCATCATGACTCTCCACGGGGCTTCTCTAAATCTTTACAGGAGGAGATCACCTATCTTCCTCTGAGCAAATGATGGGTTCAATGTATTCACCTTTCAGGTAACAACTCAACGCCTAAAATACCATGCCACCAGAACTCCTTGTTATGTAACAAATTGCCTAGAAATTAAGGTTTTTTTTCCCCCAGAGAAAATTGTTATTACAAATGACCATTATCTATCACAAGTTTGGGGAATCATTTCATTTTTCCAGTCCCTTCTTCCCCACATTACCAAAAATTCCAACTGGAAATGATAAATGTTGTTAATTGCCACAGTTCCTTACTGAACAATTAGTAAAAAGTCCAGCTCAGAGTTTCTGCTTTCCCTTTTTCTTCCCATTCTCTTTCTCTTTAAAAGCTCTCCATCCTTAAATTGTTATTGTTATGTAGTGTCAAGTTGGAACCAAACCATAGTGGATCCTCCAGCAGATTTTCAGAGCAGTAAATTGCATGGCAGGAGAGTGCCCATCTTTCTGGTGGATCCAAATGACATGCCTCCAGCAGATTTCCCAATGTAATTCATATTTTTATTTCCTGGCTGCTGCTGCCAAGAGCATTTATTATGGAGCCGAGCAAGCTGAAATTGTTAACAACCTGGATCTCTTCATCTATCATGGTATTGCCAACTAGCCCAGTAGTGAGAATCTTTATCTTCTTCAATCCAAACTGCAAGCTATTCTTTGACCTTCTGCAGGAAACATCTCAGGTCCTCCTGAGTTTCGGCAAGCAAGGTTGTATCATCTGCATAATGCAAGTTGTTGATGAGTCTTTCTCCAATCCTGATGCCACATTCCTAAAGCCCAGTCTCCTGAATCATCTGTTCAATGTATAGCTTGAGAAGTCATAGAGACAGTATGCATCCCTGATGCACTCCTTTCCATGCAGTGTGTCCTTGTAAAACAATATGTATATATTAATAGCGGGAGAAGGATGGACAATCTCCTCCGAGGTGATCAACTGCCTCTGAAAACCCTATGGAGGGTTAGCTATGGGTCAGTTCTGACTCTATGGTACACAACAACAACATATGTTAATATAGTATGTAATGTTTATTGTTGCAGGATTTTGGGGAGGAAGGAAGGGCCTCTGGCCAGGACAGATCACCTAAGCTCCAGATAAGTGCAAGTTTCCCTATGGCCTTGAGTACAGGGTAGAGAAAGCTCCCCTGTGTTTGGCTGTTCTGGCTTGAGAAAGCTTGCCACCTAGGAAGACAGCTGCCAAGTCTGTTGAGCTGGGAGTGGTCTGCACAAGGCTGAGGTTCTCCTAACCAATCCACATGTCCCACGTCTGTAAGCCCACCCTATCCTGCTTGTCTGTGTATATAAGTGCACTGCTTATTCCAATAAAATTGAGCTGGATTGACTCTCTGATCCTCTCCTGGAGTGGTGTATCTCTGTTGTGCTTACCCCCATCAGGGTGTCGTTGTAGGTTGCTGGTGAACAGACAGTGACAGTTTATATTGACAATGTTGGGAGGAAAGGAAAGAAAGAAGAGAGTTTACTAATAGCTGGGGGAGGGGGAGGGCTGTAGTGAGAAGAGAGAGAAAAAGAGCAAGATAATTAATAAGAACATACACAATGATGAGGGAACACTGGTGGCTTAGTGGCAAGAAGTTGTGCTGCAATCCTGTAGGCATGAGATTTGAGGCCACCCGCTGCTCTTCAGGAGAAGGAGGGACAGTTTCCTTCCGTGTGATTACCTGCCTCTGAAAACCCACCAGAGGTTCAGCTATGGATCAGCTCCAACTCAACGGTACACAACAACAACAACAACAAACACAATGATGACCTTCTCGCATATGAAACACTACTGAGTATTAGTGGAGTTAGGAAAGTCATCTTTCTTTAACAGACATCAGGATTATTCTAAGCTTTTAAGTTTTCAATAGTTCTATTCTCTGGATTATAAAGAACTTCCTGTAGGCCCTCTCTCAAAATGCAGTCCAAGGCCACCTACATGACGATTACTTGGAGTGCTTATTAAAAATGCAAAATGCAAATTTATGAGACTCTTTCCAAGCCAATTGCTTTTTATCTTTCTGTGGGAGGAGAATGTGCAGGAATCTGGTAACAAGTTTACCAGAAGGCACAGAAATCATTTGAGACTCACTGTTTTAAATTGCTATTGCAATAAGACAAAATCCAAATTTCTAGATATAGCCTCTTTCTCTAACAGCTGGAGCCCAAATTATAATGGAATATAGTCGATACCTGCAATTATCTCTTTCCCTCAAGCAATAAGGTGTCCACTTACATATGTTTCAAAAGAGAAAATGAAATCCTTTTAGAATGTTTTTCCTCTTGAAAATCAATAAGAAATCTTGTGATAAAGTTCTCCTTCAAATATCTTTCTATTAATGCCATATTTTAACTCCAACCCAAATTCTATAATCAATTATACAACTCTAAATTCCCTGGTTACACTATTTGGTGCAAAGGAATGGAGTCTGGATTGAATTCCTATATTTAAATTGCTTTTTTAAAATATTATAAAGTCAAAGACAATATGGGTAGGATAACAGTCAAAGGGAGAGTATGATTGGCTCAAGTGGAGAAGCATATGTTAAAATCTCAAAGTCTGTTTAGCAGGTCCTTGTCTGATTTTCCAAAGCCATCAAATTGAGTACTGCAAATTGCTCAAACCAACAATAGAAAAAGCTTGCTCATCTCGGCAAAGATCTTTCTTTTAGCCTTAATACCACAGAGGAATTTTTTATTCCTCCACTGATACAATATCTCTAATATCCCCACTTGTAATACATGAGCCCCCTCCCTAAGGAAAGCGAAAAATAAGAATCAATAGAAACTATTTACCTATTGTGTGTGCTGTTTCATAGACAAGTATTTTCTCACTTTTCATGGAGTGGATTGAAATCACTTCTACAGTGAAAGTTCCCTAAATATTTCTGTCCTTAACAACAAGGATATCAACATAGAGAGAGAGATCAGCTGGCCCAGTGGACAGAAAGCGATGCTACCAAGCCAAAGGTGGGTGACTTTTAATCTGCAACCCTCGGGCCCGTCTTTCATTGTTTTTGTTCAGACATTCCTCTAGGTTGTATAGCCCTGGTGTACAAGTTGCCGTACCGCAGTCACTTTTGGACACTGTGACACTGATGTGTCAAATGTGTTAATGGTTGGCTACCCAATGCGGACAGAGAGTGGGATTGAGCTCCCCGATTAAAACAAGCTTGGAAGGAGGAGTGGCATCTACTTCCATAATAGCTTGCCTCTGGAAACCCTATGAACCTGGAGAGAGGATGAAAGGCAGCGAAGCTTCGAGGACTCTCCTTCATAGGGTCGCTATGAGTCACCTGCGATGGGACAGCACTTAGCAACAACAACAACAAACAGAGTTATCAGTCTTTCTAACATCTTCATGGTACTAGATATCTAATTCTACCATATCTTAGAAAATATATTTATGTGAGTACAAATCCACCTTCCGATATGCCATAAAATCCCTTAATCTACCTTGTTCAGCTTTGTGTTGTTATTCCCTGCACTTAACCAAATTGACCATTAGAGGCAATAAGTAAAATCTATATATGTATTAATTACCAGCAAAACAATAAAAAGTAGGCATGATAAACAATTAGGAGTTCACAAAATAATTGGCAGGATTTATTATCCTTTTGCTCTTTCCTCCCCTCCTTTCTCCTTCTTTATTGCGCTTTCTTCTTTTTCTTCTATTTTTTCTATTTCTTATTCTTGTTCCTCCTCCTCTCTCTTCCCTTCTCTCTCTCTCTCTCTCTCTCCCCACCTCCGTCCATCCCTCTCTCCCTCCCCCTCATTCTGATTGTTTTAACACGCTGACTTCGTTTTTATGTGACTATTTTAGTACATATTAAAAGAAGAGGCACTTCAAGGAAGGAGTAAAAGAAGAGAACTTTGAAAAGAGGACTAGCTCTTGTTTCTTCCTCTCTACACTGTGTTTTGCCCCGCTCTGTATGGAGAAAGCATAGTTGGAGTATTTCAGTTTCTTTAGTCAAACTCTATGAACTTTTCACAATTTATTTAAAAACACCAAATTGATAATTGATTTATTCGATTTTAAGTTTTTCTATAAAAACTTTTGCAAAATCTAAGTGCTAAATTTTACTTTTGACAAATCTTTTTCACTTATTTAATATAAATTAATAGAAAACTCAGGTAAAATGAATTTTAACTAACTTCACTAGACAGTGTATCTTTTTCTTGTAGTTGTGAATTAGTACCCCTTAGGGGGAAAAAAAGAGTGTCTGAGTCTCATTGGCATCCTGTGACTATAACCAAGTACTCTTTAATTTGCATTTAGGTATCAGTTCTCAGCTCTAAACCCATGTCTCTTCTGCATTCTTCTCTGTAATGTGTCCAGGGCTGACAAGATGCTATTTCCCTTTTCCCAAAGCATTTTCTGTTAAGTTCTGCCAACAGGAAACAAAGAAAAATTAGTAGAGAGCTCTTGTGGCCTCATGGTAAGTAGTTATGCTGCAACCCCAAAGGCACTCAGTTCAAATCCATCAGCTTCTTTATGAAAGAAAGATGGGCAGCCTCATTCTGTATGGTTAATGGCTTCTGAAAACCCACCAGAGGGACATTTACAGGGTGGTTCTGACCCAAGAGCGTACAACAGCATGATGTAGGCTGGAAAGAGAAAGAAAAAAACCCTCTCTGTCCTTCTTCTTGATGCTGTCATTGGTACAATGTACTTTCACCCCAGCAGCCAATTTCTCAGTATTATCTATTTGTAGCCTTTCGATATTTCAGTCTAATAGTGTCTACTTAATTATTAAGTTACTTCTATTAAAAATAACTGGTGTGAGAAAGAGCAGAGATTATTTCCCAGAGATATACTTTAAACCTAGAACTGTTCCTAGCCCCTGAAAACACCTGTAATGAAACAGCAGCATGACATATGAAATACAGGATCTCCATTACTGTAAGATTGTTATGTTCCTTCAAAATCATCAGTAGTAGACCAAAAGATCAACTGTTAAAAAAAAGCAATGGGAAGATAAGGGAGTAGAGGAATTGAGTACTAAAAAGGAATGAGAAGATCACAATTAATGAGAACATTAACACATTGTTTTAAATATATCTAGTATCACCCAAAAAAACATGTGGCAATTGTCAGATGGGATCCTAACTTCCTGTATAAACCTTCTCCACAGTCGGCTGTGATGATAAATGATAATCACATTTCTTTCCAAGCAAGCATTTTCTTACCTTCCAAAGCATCTCAAAGAGTTCCTTAGAGAACATCATGCAGTTACACCTAGTCTTACTATTTCACTTCATTGTGCCTCACAGAGTTATTTTACAAATTGAAGGTTTGTGGCAACACGCCACAGTGGCAGCATATTGTAGCCATTTTTCCAACAACACGTGTTCACATTTTGAGAGTTCTCACAATATTTCAAACTTTTCCATAATGCTATCTTATATTTAAAAATAGACTACAGTATAGTATAAGCATAATTTTATATGTTTTGAGAAACCAAAAGTCATGTAACTTGTGTTAGTGCAATGTTTCTTTTTGCAATGGTCCAGAACCAAGCCCATGATATCTCAGAGGGATGCCTGCGTATTTGCACACATTAATCTACCATTGTTGTCTGCCATTGTGTTGGAACCAACCCATAGCTGACCCTCTAGTGGGTTTTCAGAGGCAGTAAAATGGCATGATAGGAGGTTGCCCATCCTTTTCCCATGGAGTAGCTGGTGAATTCAAACCTTACTATGCCTTTAGTCAACTAGCAAGATTCATTATGAGACATCTATAATGTACTGTCTAGCTCCCACTTACCCACCTCTATTTCTCATCAAGATGCCTTGGAAAAGTCTCAGTGCTTAAGACCATGCCAAGGCTACAACAACTGAATGTCTCCAAAGCTATTTTCTAGGATATGCTGGGTCCTGTGCAAAAATAGTAAATGCCAAAATTTCCATAGTGGCTTATGGAAAATTTCTATCCACCGTGACTTGAAATCAAACCAATGGTAATGGGGTTTGGCTTGAGTTTTTTATTCATATACAATTAAATAAAAATAAACAACTTTCAGAAAAAAGATATCTTTTTATAATTCTTTTTCATTTTTTACAAATCTGGATCAATATTAAAAAGGTGGAGGACCACAAGTTGGGTTTTTATGTATTGACAGTAATAGTTATTATTTCTGAGTGAAAAAGGTCATACCATTTTTCCTTGGCTTTCTTGTATTTTTTATTTTCTAATCTAGGTAAATATTAAATAGCTTGAATTTAAACTCTCTCTGTGTGTGTGTGTGTGTGTGTGTGTATTCATATGGACTCCTAGATTAAATAGACTTTTTTTTTCCAAAACAATAAATCTCCAAAATTTCTATGCATCTTCTCCCAAGTGAATGCAATTTTTCTACTGAAAAGCAGAAGGGGGAAGCCCCCGACATATGCATCAGTGAGCTTGACAATGACTAAAGATGATAGAAGAATTGATGCCTTTGAGTTGTGGGACTAAAGAAAAGTCAGAAGAACAAACTGTCAGTCCTAAAGTGGGTGAAATAAAGCTGCTCCCTGGAGGCAGGGATTTTGAAGCTCCATCTCACATACTTTGGGCACATGCCCAGAAAAGACCAGTCTTTGGAGAAAGACATCATGCTTGCAAGGGTGGAGGGACAGCAAAGGACAAGAAGCCTCAGGATGAGATGGATTGGCTCAGTGACTGGAGAAATGGGATTAGGTCTGCTGGAGATGATGAGATTGGCACAGGATAGGGCAGGGTTCAGAGCTAATGTACATAAGGTCGCTATGAGTCACAGGTCGCTTGATAGCACATAACAGTAACACACAGAAATAGCCAACTAGCTCCCATCCCTGTTTATAATTTGTGCAAAAGTAAACTTTAAGGTGCTTGGTATTTAAAATCCCAAAGTGCCATCAGTTTATTCTGTTTAAATAATTGGTTTCATAAAGTAAAATGTAAGAGACTTATTCCGTTACTTCATTTTAAAAAAATGCAAAGTTTAGATCTACCTATAAAGATCATAAAACTGAAAGTAAAAGAAATAGCTTTTGGAAAAAATACATCAGCTAAATTCTTATGTCTAGGAAGCTGTTTACCTAATACATAATTTCCAGTCTGGTTCACCCATTTTTCTGTTTGGACAACAATGAAATCTTTTATTGTATACCACATAATTACAACCATTCTAGATTGCCAACACATATCATTTGTCCCAAGAGAAAATAGATATACTGGGTTTGTGTCATAAATGAAACAAAGTTTCTTGTTACATTTAAGGAATTTTTTTACCCAAATCTTTCATCTTTTATTTCTTTGAAAGTTTTGCTGTTAAACACTAAATCAAGGGTTATAAAATCTTTAAAAGTATCTACTTTTGAAGTTCACTGACTTATAATCCTTTTATGAATAAAAAAACCGTAGTTACCAGTATGCTCCTACTTTAAAATAACCTGCCACTTCGGGAAAACAAAGGGATACTGCATAGTTTAAAATATAGAAAGGTGTGTATCCTTTCTCCATATTTGTTCAAAATACATGCTGAGCAAATTACTTGAGAATCTAGATTTATATGAAGAAGAATGTGTCATTGGCACTGGAAGCCTCTTCAACAATCTGGTTTGTGCAAATGACACAACTTATGTTGCACAAAGTAAAGAAGACTTGAAGTACTTACTGGGAAAAAAGCAAAGATTATAACGTTCAATATGGGTTGCATCTTAACGTCGTAAAAACAAAGATTCTCACAGCTGGACCAACAGATATTGACATGATAAATGGATAGAAAAGAAGTTTGGAGTTGTGAAGAATTTCCTTTTATTCGATCCATAATCAACACCCACAGAAGTAGCAGCTAAGAAACAAAGAGATAAGTTCCACTAGACAACTCTGCTGTCAAGGACCTCTTTAAAGTGCTAGAGCAAGGATGTTAGTGTAAAGATTAAGGTGCACCTGCCCAATCTGTGATAATACGTCAGTTGTTACATTTGTATGTGGAAGATGAATAAGGACAACCAAGAAATAATTGATTACTTAGAATTATGGTGCTAGCAAAAAGTATTGACTATCCCATTGACTGCCAAAACAAAAAACAAGTCTGTTTGGGAGGAAGTCCAACCAGGGTGCTTTTTATAGGCTTAGATAGTGCAACATTTTCTCACATACTTTGGGCAGTCTATCAGTAAGCATCAGTTCATGGGGAAAGACACCACACCTAAAGAGGGTCTGATGTATAGAGGGGTGATGTGTATGAGGGGTGGTACTAGTGAACAGATATATATGTAATGATTCACATCCTCTTTCAATTGATGAGATGAGAGTCTTCTTGGCTTCATCACAAAACTAGGGGTGAGGGGGTGAGATAATGTAACAACATGGACACCAGTCAGGGGAATATGCTTATTTCTGTTTTTATATATGAGGAACCCTAGAGCAGCCAGTTAAATCTCTCTAGTTGAATTAAAACCACAGAAAGTCTTTTGAAGACTATTTATAAGTCTTAATAGGGATTTATCAGCTCATTTTTGTTTCTGTTTCCAATTTTTTTAAAAAAAAGTTTAGATAATCTTTTTCACCTTCCCAAATTCCTATTTCTTGTAGATTCATTAGTGTTGAACCAATGCTTTTTCACGTCTCAACTCTTTGTATGTGCATTCTTTTCAGATGTATTAAACAAACCAAAAAAAAAATCCCTTTTTTAAAAAGTAGCCAGTCCATAAAAAAAAGAGGAAAGTCCCTAATTAACTGGATTGACACAGTGACTGCAACAATGAGCTTGATCGTGCCAGGGATTATGTGAATGGTGTAGGATAGGGTAAGATTTTGATCTGTTGTTCATGGGTAGCAATGAGTTAGAATCAACTCAACCTATCAACCATAACCACTTGAAAAAGAAACTAGAGAATGATTATTCTAATTCTAATAGGACCCCTTTGAGTTGTGCTATTAGAATAGAGTACTGAACCATAGCCACTTGAAAATGAACTTCTTGTTGTTGTTGTTGTTGTTGTTGTTGTTGTTGTTAATGTGCCTTCGAGTTGCTTGCGACTCATAGTGACCCTATGTACATCAGCCCTAAACCCTGCTCTATCCATTGTCAATCTCACTGTCTCAAACTTGTCTATCCCCATTACTGCAGAGATGGAATGAATCCACTTCATCGAGGGTCCTCCTCTCCTGCACTGTCCCTTCACCCTCCCAGGCATAAAGTCCCTCTCCAAGGACTGATCCCTCCAAAGTATGTCAGATGGAGCTTCAGAATCCTTGCCTCCAAGGAGCAGCCTGGCTTCACCCTCTTCAGGATGAATTTGTTTGTTTTCCTAGCAGTCCATGGTATATTCAGTACTCTTCTCCAGCACCACAGTTCAAAGGCATCAACTCTCCTTCTGTCATCCCTAGTTATTGTCCAGCTCTTGGAAGCATAATAAGTAAGTAATGGCAAAGACCATGGCCTGTATGAGGCACACCTTAGATTCCAGACCGACATCATTACTCTTCAGTACTAATTCTAATAGGACCCCTTTGAATTGTGGTGTTAGAAAAAAGTACTGAATATCCCATGGACTGCCAAAAGAAACATCCAAATATGTCTTGGAGAAAGGGCACCCTAGGTGTTGCACTTAAAAGGCAAATGATGGTGAAACTTCAACTTATATAATTTGGGCATGCTCTCAGGAAGAATTAGTCCTTGGGGGAAAAAGCATCATGTTTGGCAAGAACAGAGTAATAGAGGAAGTTCCTAAAGAAGATGGATTGGCACAGTGACTCTAACAACGGGCTTAAGTATATCAGAGATGATAAGGATGTCACAGGGCAGGACACAGTGTAGATCTGCTGTTCATAGGGTCATTATGGGTCATAGTCAACGTGATGGCACTTAACAACATATGTAATGAACTACTAAGCAGAAACCTAGAGGAAGTAGTATATCTTGACAACTTGAAAGAGCAAATGGGGGGAAATTAAATTTGGAGTGTTAACTGTAGGCAAGTGAAAATATATATAAAATGATGTCTATAAAAAGACAATATAATATGTACTTAATTTATTAAAGTGTATCTATAGTATAATTTGTAAGGAACATATTCATTATAGAAATCAATAGTCATTGGTAACAGAAGTCTATCCTTCATTTATCGATACATTGAACAAATTGTTAACCATATTCTAAAGCAATCACTGATGGTAAGGAAAAGGCTATGCTCTAGAGAATTGAGTGACCCTAGTGGATAGAGAGTTGTACTTCCAACCTAAAGGCAGTAAGTTTAAATCCACCAGCTGCTCTGAGGGAGAAAAATGAACAGTCTTCTGCGGGTGATTTACAGTCTCTGAAAACACACAAATGGCCAGTTAGAAGTCAATCTCAACTTAACTGCAAATGAATTTGACTTCGAGTTTGAAATTCTCCCTAGCCAGACTTTAAAAAACAAAACAAAACACACACACAAAAATAACCCCAATACCTAAAACCCCCACAAAACAACTTGGAATACAGTCGATTGACACAATACAAATATAGCAATCCATTTAGGATTGGTAGCATCAGTGAGACCAAAGTTCTTTGTCAAGGCTGACACTGAGGACCACTGGGTAGGGTTGGACCCAGTGAGAGTGCTAGGAACCAGCAGAATCTCCCGTTTCTACATGAGTCAGCTTTTGTTTTCCCAGAGATGTATCAAATGTCAGCAGAATATCTCCAAATGTGCTGTCTAGTGAGCAGCATGCAATTTTTACTATGCATGTTGAATAGTTCATATTCAAAAACGGTCCCATTTTCAAATGATCCAAGTACAAAAAAAATGATACATTACTTGAAATCACTGAAATAAAGAGGGAGAGAAAAAAATCCCACTGTATTATCACTAAAATAACAATTCCTGTTTCTTAATTAAATACTGGTTTTCACTATTACTGTATATTCATTCATTCTCTCTCTCTCTCTTTTCTCTGGCTCTCTCTCTCTCCCCCGACCCCCTGTTCTTCCCGCCTTCCCGCCCTCCCTCCTCCTCCCCGCCGCCAGAGTTGGACATAGTTATATCCAACCCTCCAGTGGGTTTTCAGGGTTTAAAAATTGCTTGAGGAGATTGCCCATCTTTCTTGTATAAGAATGATTGCTATTATTAGAAAGCTTTTGTGGTGGTGGTGGTGTTATTGTTGTTGTTGCTGTGTACCATAGAGTCGGAATCAATGCATAGCTAACCCTCCAGTGGGTTTTCAGAGGCAGTTAATCATTTGGGAAGAGATTGCAGTTAATTATTTTGGAAGAGTACCCATCCTTCTCCCACAGAAAGCTTTGAATTGACTTTTTATTATGTGTTAAGAATTGTTTAAGAACTTTAAGTTCATTACATAATTTAATCATTAGAAAATCTATTAAAATAGATCCTTTCATCATGGAAAATCTGAACAAGAGGAAGTATTTAACCATGGTTACACAGGTA
The DNA here is from genome assembly GCF_000299155.1 of Elephantulus edwardii. Taxonomy (NCBI): domain Eukaryota; kingdom Metazoa; phylum Chordata; class Mammalia; order Macroscelidea; family Macroscelididae; genus Elephantulus; species Elephantulus edwardii. Next base: position 4,417,897 of record NW_006399920.1, on the reverse strand, counting down.
GTGTCAAAGTTGAATTACTAGAATTAGTGTGAACTCTCCCCCACTCCGCAATCCATTGGGGCTTTAAAGGTTAACTTTTCTTGTAAAACATGGTTCAAAGTTGGGAGAGTTTTCCTGGGACTTTAACTTATTTTTATCTACTATTTTCATACTATTTATTATTGAATTTCTATGTATAATCCTTATCATTATGTGTACCTCTCACATACTTTAAAAAGTATACTCTTCTAAGTAAATAGAAAAATTATTTTCAGGATAGATTTGAGAAGTTTTTTTCCATAAGTAACATTTACAGCAAATCATGGGACTCTTAAAATAGATTTAAAATAGTAAAGTTCAAGCCCACTTGGATAATATTAAGCTAGAAGAATGCATAATGGAGAAAGGCTTGGCTTTTCCTCTTTGAACACCTCAAAAAACATCTGAAAAGATTTAACCTTCTCAAAAATCCTCACCTTTGGGTTGAAACCAAATAGAAAGAAATTCAGTTCCAAAGGAAGTATTTTGTTTTTCAGAAGCTGAGGGAGCTAGTGAAGCAATTGTCTGGAATTTGGTTGCATACAAATCTGTATTTTGTACGTGTGTGTGTGTGTGTGTGTGTGTGTGTGTGTGTGTTGACTTCCAGCTCCATCAGCACTGTCAGTTTATTCTTCTATAAGAGAAATATTTGCTTCTCAGCACTATAAATCCCAAGACCACCTCAGAATCTTGAATGAACTCCATTTCTTACCACAAAGAGGAAAACAACCTACTTTTTAGTCTAAGATTTTTGTAGTGATAGACAAGAAAACCCAATGCTTCTGCATCTTCCAACCCAACCGAGTATCTAATGGCCCTTTTAGCTTATCCACTTTAGGAAGCAATTGATGCCCTGTGTATAATACATGCTTTATGTCCTCTTTTAAAAAACTCTACCAGTTAATAATAGCAGTTGAGGAAGTAGGGGATGAAAAGAAACAATACTATACCTCAAATGCATACACTGAATATGATAACGGGGTGGGGGGATGGAATCCCATTGTCTTCCATTCAGCTCTGACTCCTCATGACTCCATATGTGGAATTTTCAATAGTTAGTTTTTGAAAATAGATTGCCAGCACCTTTCTTCAGAGATGCCTCTGGATAATCCAAAGTTCCAACCTTTCCGTTAATATCCCAGTGTGTAAACCATTATAACATATTAATGCCCGATAGATTAAATTGGGAGAAAAATACTGTGTTGAAATTGAGAAGATGTAAGTCATTTTTCCATTGAAATAAAGTAGGGAGCTCTGATAGCCTAGTGGCAAGAAGCTGTGCTGCAATTCTGAAGGCAAAAGGTTTGAATCCCCCAGCTGATCCTCAGGAGAAGGACGGCCACTCTCCTCCTGTGCAATTAACTACCTCTGAAAACCCACTAGAGGTTGAGCTCTGGGTCAGTTCTGACCCAATGGTATACAACAACAGAGTAATAGTACTCCAAGGAAGAATTAGAATTAAAAGGTATAAGGTCCTGTTTTTCTTTTCTGTAAAGTCTCACTTTCGCTATACCAATGATAGCTGCTCAGCTGCTGTTACTCTACTCCCACCCATAGTCCTGCAAAGTCCCTGTCACAATTGATCCAACTGTGACAAGGTACTAATCTAGGCTAACCCAATTTTTCCATCCTGGGCATTTGAAATCAGAGCATGGAAAGACTGGTTGAATTAGCTGAAAAGTCAAGCTTCAGACATCACAGCCTGGGTCAAAGTCAGCTTCACGTCCAAAGTGGATGTGGATTGTGTGAATCCAAGTTAAGGAAGTACGTGAACAGCCAGGATGCAGAATGAAGTTGTGTGAGGTTGAAAGTCAGGCAACTCCATGAACTGTGCTGGTATAGCTGTACTTCACAGGTCTCCACTTCCATTACCTGTCTGACTTCGCTGTGCTTAATGTGATGCCCTTCACAAGTTGTCGCCTTAAAATAAAGCCTTATTCCTTAAATAACTTCAAGGGTTTTTTTCTTTTAGAACCAAACAATTGCTATTCTTAAGCAATCACCTGTTGTCTTTTTCAAAAGTATCATTTCTTTTCATTCATCACACAGAAGGAAATTATTCATCTTTCTCCTACAAAGTGGCTGGTGGATTCGAACCTCCAGACAGGCTCTGCCTTTCAGTTCTGCAACTTCTTATGGATTACAATACTAGAGTTCCATTTATTCCTATTACACAGTATTTTCTATCTCTTGATGGCTTTTCATAGTTTATTACTGGCTTCCTGAAGACTAACGCCTCTGCTTGGTTCTACAAAGTCTCCAAAACTTCCTAGAGGCTTCTCTAACTCTTAATCCTGTTTCTTCTGCTTTTTCTAGCTCTACTCTCCCTTCAGGGAGCTTAGCTGCACTGCAACCCCAAAAGCAAGTGGTTCAAATCCACCAGGTGCTCAGTGGGAGGAGGATGGGCAATCTCTTTCCATGCCATATACTGCCTCTGAAAACCTACTGGAAGATCAGCTATCGATCAGTTCTGACTCAACAATACAGTGGTAAGAAGTTGTGCTCCCAACCCTAAGGAACATGGTTCAAATCCACAGCTGCTCTGAGAAAGAAGGCAATGTCCTCCTGTGTGATTTACTTCTCCCTCAAAGTAATCCAGTCCTCTCATTCTTTAGTCATCCCTGAATGATTGAAATAAAACATGTGAGCTAGACAGAGCTTTCATGGCAGTCATTGATTTATTGTATTATTTTTTCAGATATCAGGTTTTTAACTTAATGTACACTTTTCTACAAAATAAGCCAGTGTGTTTTGTTGAGGTATAAAGACCATAATATATGAGAAGTTTCATTCCTTTCAAATAATAGTGCTCTGATCATCACTTGTTGCCTTAAATATGTATCTCTGGGTGGCCCAGATGCCTTCTTACCACAGGGGCTACCAGAAGTCTGGGAAGAAACCTCCTTTCCTTTAGTCTGTTGTAGGAATGTGAAATCAAAGTCTCAGAAATACAGTAAATCTAAGTGGCTACTATGACCACCACTAGAGCTGCATGGGAGAGAGGCCTTCTTTTCTTCCTCCAGTTCCTCTCCATCATCATCCCCTTTCTCCAGGAGGCATACAAGGACCCAGTGCCTATATTTTAAATAATCATTTCATGTCAGTTTATATCATAATTTGGGATCTTATTGTTCTGGGAGCTCTGGTGGTCTAGTGGTAAGGAGTGGTAAGGAGCTGTGCTGACAACTGAAAGGTTCAAATCCACCAGTTCTTCTGTAGGAGAAAGATAGGCATTCTCCTCCCATGTGATTTACTGCCTCTGATAACCTGCTAGAAGATCAGCTATGAGTCACTTCTAACTTGGTGGCATATAACAACTTACTGATGTTATGTATATATATTCCAACTCTACACTAAACAAATTTTGTATACACACACACACACATATATACACACACACATATGTACAGTTGCCTAGTGACATGAGCCACAGCTGACCTGGAAGCTCTTGTGCAGTTGCTCCACTCTGGAAGCTGTTTTCTCACATCTTGATGGAGGTACCATAAGGAAAGTTTTGGCTTGTGTTTGATTTGTGATATTGTTTTTTTTCGCTCCACAAACAGGTGTCAGCTGAACTTTCACGCATTTTGGCCAATAAGGTGCCATTAAGTGAGTCTGAAAACCCACTGGAACTATGAGCCAATTCCAACCTGACAGCACACAGCAACAACAATATCATATCCTACTGATGGGTAGGAGGAAATGTACAAAATTTCTCTGATGTACAATATGCATCACAAACCTCAATATGATGCATGAGCTTTAAATCCAGAAGTTCCACTTCTAAGACTTTATTCAAAAGAGACAATTAGAAACTGGAACACAATTAATTCTATTTATCACTTATATATCTGCAAGATGAGCATGGGTATTGAAACACTAATGAATCCAAAGGATGGCATGTTGTTCAAGAGTACTTTTGATAGGAGGATGTTTATAATATATTAATAACTCAAAATCACAGGCTACAAAATAAAATGCCTGCTATTATTTACATTTTCACGTGGCATACATGTTAAAATGCTTAAAGTCAAAGACATATGGGTTGAAACCTTGTTTACACACCCTTATCAGTCAGTCACTTGTTTCTTAATGTGGGCCGATTATTTAGCTCTTTTTCAGAGGTTCATCTTACTCCTTTTAATTTTTAAATTATACCAAGTTCTTAGAGTTCTTATAAAGATTAATTTAAAATATACAGGTAGATGACTAGCACCCCTGGGTCTACAGTTGAGCTTCTGAAAAATCAGCCATTGAAAACCTTATAGAACTAAAGAAAGAATAAAAAGATAGACGTAAAGATGATGTATGGAAATCAGAATTATAGGGAGGAAGTGGTAAAAGTGTGTAGTATGTGCAGAACTTTGCACACAGGGAAGAATTAAAAAGAAAAAGTATGTATTGCAGTCATTGAAACTAAGATTAAATTGCTCTGTAAGCATTCACTCAAATCACAATAAAAAATAAAATAAAATTCTTTTTTAGAAATAATTATAAGAGGGGGGGAAACCCCTATGGAGCACAATTCTATTCTAATACATGTGGTGCCATCATGAATCAAACCGACTTGAAGGCTAGCAACTTACTGGATCTTTGTTGTTTTTATGTAGAACATTAAGTACATCACCCAACATAGTAAGACTTCATATCCAGTTCTCAGCATTAATGTGTCTTAGTTGGGACTGTTTTAACCAATAGAAATTAATTTGGAGCGATTTAAATTCAAAGGAATTTATTTCAAATAATGCAAGAAAGCTGGAAAAGCAGGCTTGTAAACAGGCAGAAACCCCATTTCTCTGTAGACACTAAATCCTTGGACATACCTACACTGAGAGCATGCTGGTAGAGATGTGATTGCCAGAATAAATGAGTTCCAACCTCTTCACTCACCTAATTCTTCCCACTCAAAAGTCAACGTCCTAGCAGAAGAATTCACCACCTGATCTGAGGCCACTGCCCACCTTCTGGCTATTGAAGGCAGAAAAAGAACAATTCAGATCTTTCTGGTACAAACACCTGAAATTTCTGTGTCAGCAAGATTATACACAACAAAATGAAATTGAACCTCATAAAAGAAATCAATATGGTGGATGCTGCTCCGTGGGTGGTATAAATTCAGTTATTTGGCCGTTCTAGTCACGGTCTTTGTAACTCCCACCAAATGTCTGGGTAGTTATCGTTTGGTTTTTTTAAGTGCTGTGAAGTCAAGTACAACTCAGAGTAATTCTATGAACAACAGATCTGAACCCTATCCTATTCTATGCCATCCTTATCTTCTCTGATATCCTTTGACTCCATTGCTGTAACCATTGTGTCAGGCCTCTCATTGAAGGTCTTCTTCTTTTTTGCTGACTCTATGGCAAGGTTTCTGAGGCTCCACCTGAAATACTTTGGACATGTTGTAAGGAGAGACCGGTCCTTGGAGAAGGACATCATGCTTGTGAGGGTGGAGGGACAGCGCAGGAGGGGAAGGCCCTCTATGAGGTGGATTGATTCAGGAGGGGAAGGCCCTCTATGAGGTGGATTGATTCAGTGACTGGGGTAATCAGGATGGGAGTGTCAGAGACAGTGCGACTGGCACAGGACAGAGCAGAGTTTAGGACTGTTGTACATAGGATTGCTATAAGTCGCAAGCGACTCAACGGCACATAACAACAACAACAACAAATGTCTTTCCAAGCATGATGTCCTTTTCCTAGGAATATCCTATCTGAAAAATATGCCCAAAGTATGTGAGGTGAAGATTCACTATCCTTGCCTCTAAGTAGCACTCTGGCTGTACTTTCTCCAATACATATCTATTTGTTCTTTTTGTTCAATGCATATCTTTTTGTTCTCTGGAAATCCAGGGACACTCAGCGCTCTTCTCCAACCAAAGGTATCAATCTTTCTTCTGTCATCTTTATTCATTGTTCAGCTCTCAGATGCATAGCAGGTGCATGGCTTTGATCAGGCGCACCTTAGTCTTTAAGCTGACATGATTGCTCTTCAGTACTTTAGGGAGGTCCCTGACAGCCAACTTTCCTAGTACTATCTGCCTTTTGGTTTCTTGACTGCTGGTGCTAATAGTGTTGATTGTGGATCCAGCAAGATGAAATCATTGACAATTTTTATCACTTGTCCATCTGTCACGTATAGACCCACTGGTGAGGATATTTGTTTTCCTGATGTTGAGATATACCCCATGTTGGAGGCTGTAGTCTTTGATTTTCTGCAATAAGTGTTTCGATTCACACTGCAAATATCCATTAATAATTGGTACATGAAATATATGAAGTAGGAATGTAGGAAAATTGGAAGTTGTAAAAAATTACATGAGTAACTGGGTAGGCTTATCCAAATCCTACATGGGGATTGGCTAGCTCACTAGTAAAGTGCAGAAGGGCATGACACCATTGTGTGAGTGGGACCACACAAAGTGTTTAGAATGCTAATGTGAGGGTTGGTCAGTTTTGCCTTTTTGCAAAGGCAGAAAAGGAAGGTCTCATTGGTACCAAGAAGGAAGAGCCAGGTATACAGCACATCCTTTGTATCCAGGATCTCTGCATCAAGTACTTCCTCAAGAAAACAGATAGTCATGACCTTGGCAAGAGAGTGAGAAGTGGTGGTAAAGAAGCAGCAGGACCAGAAGACCGTTTTGTGAGACACAGCAGTGAGATTTCTAGCCCAGGAGGTGAGAAAGTGGAATGCCTTTGAGCAAGAAGCTTGCTGGCAGAATGGACAGAAGCTTGCTGGCAGACACTCAATGGTGGGGCTAGAGCTGAGCACATTCGAGCTGGAGGCTCACTGGCAGAGTGAGGTGCTTTGGGGAGCTTCTACTGGTAGAGCTCAGAGAGCTTTGAAGCAGTTGCTCAAGCAAGGCCGAGGTCAAGGCCAAGAGTCCTAAGGCCAGAGAGAGAGCAAGAGATGGCACAGAGGAGTGATCCTGCCTAAAGAAGTATAACCTGAGAGTTCCTGATCATGAACTTGCAAAAAAAAAATTTTAAAAACTCATTGCCAACTAGTTAGAACCAACTCATAGCTGACCCTCCAGTGGGTTCCCAAAGCTGCAAACTGCCTAAGAGGAGAGTTCCCTTTTTCATTTTTTTTTTCTCCTGTGCAGCTGCTGGTGGATTTGAACTGCCAAATGGACATAATTTAGAGGAGCTCTGGTGGCCTAGTGGAACAAAGCTGTGCTGCAATCCTGAAGGCATGTGGTTCAAATCCACCAGATGTTCCACTGAAGAAGGAAGGGAAATCTTTTCCTGTGCCTGTCAGATCTGATTCGATGGTACATAACAAGAAAAAAGAAAACAAACAAACAAAGAAACCCAACCAGATAGGCATGATTTGGGGGCTAGCAGTGCAACTCTCTATGGATTAGGCCACCAGAGTTCATCTAATAAATTAAACAATTGTCTGTTTGTTCTATGTGACTATTGCAATGAATTATTGAACCCAGAGGAGAAGTAGTGAGTGATGTAAGAGGGGAAAGTTGGTGTCAGAACTGGTCAAAAACGTTGAGGGTGGAAACATCTCTGACCTCTGTCTTAAAGGAGACAGCCATGGGTTGTTGGTTTTGGTGGGAATTCTCTCTAACCCTCAAGACGTTAGAAAAGAGGTCACATGCCACCCCCATGCCACCCCCATGCCCTCGTTTTCAGGGAGAAAAATAGAGAACTGAGCAGAGGAAGAAGTCAGGCTGACAGAAGGCGTACAGGAGGGAGTAAGTCTGGAGAGGAAATGGGAGGCAGAGACAAAAAAGGAGAAAATTATAATAAAGGAATAGGGACAGAGAGAATTAGGGAAATTACTGAATCAGCCAGGAAGAAGCCTAGAGAGTATCAAGACCTCCTACACTGGACTAGACCATAGAGAAAAAACCATCTAAAACCCTCAGTTCTCTCTCTAAACTTTGCTAGCCTAATGGTAAGGAGTTGTGCTGACATCCCAAAGGCACAGAGTTTGAATCCACCAGCTGCTCCATGGGAGAAAGGCAATTTACAGCTTCTGAAAACCCGTTGAAAGGTTAGCTATGGGTCGGTTTTGACTCCATGGCACACAACTACGACATGATTTACAGTGGTTTTCAATTCCTGAAGATTGTTTTTGCTTTTTCTCTCTCCTTGCAGCCTCCAGAAGGAACCTTGGTAATTCACTGGGTAAGCACTCACCTGCTACCCAAAAGGTGTTGTGTTGCATTGAATCAGAACTCACCCCCAGCTGACCCTCGAAGCAATAAATCACAGAGGACGAGATTACCCATCCTCCTCCCGAGAAGCAGCTGGGAGATTTGAAGCTTTGAAATTTCTGGGCAGCTTCTTACGCCTAGGTCACCCGAGCTCCCCCTAAATACTTACCAGGCTAAACAGAGAGAAGCCATCACACCACAACAAGATAAAAAGGTAAATAATCCAATAGAAAAATGGGCACAGGATATGAACAGACACTTCACCGAAGAAGACATTCAGATGGCCAACATGCACATGAAGAAAAGTTCAAACTCCCTAGCTCTAAGAGAGATGCAAATCAAAACAACTATGAGATATCATCTCACCCCAGTCAGAATAGCAAAATTTAACAGAACAGCAAGAAACACATGCTGGCAAGGTTGTGGAGAAACTGGAACCCTCTTTCACTGTTGGTGGGAGTGTAAAATGGTGCAACCCCTGTGGAAGGCGGTATGGCGCTTTCTCAAAAAGTTACAAACAGAGATACCGTTCGACCCAGCAATTCCACTACTGGGAATACACCCCAAAGAGACCATAACTGACATCCAAGCAGATATACGCACACACATGTTTATTGTGGCTTTGTTCACAATAGCAAGGAGTTGGACACAACCTAAGTGCCCATCCACAAACCAATGGATAGAGAAGCTGTGGCATATTCACACAATGGAATACTATGCTGCATTGAAAAAACAAGGAACTCATGACATATTATTCAAAATGGGTGACCCTGGAGGACATTATATTGAATGAAGTATCTCAGTCACAAAAGGACAAATACTGCATGGTGCCACTGTTGTAAAACAGGACTGACCTTGGGGTTGGGAGGAGACTGAAAAAGATGGGTTCAATAATGTATACTTGATTGAAACAGATGAGGGAGAAAACTTGAAAAGGGATATGTGATTAGGTATTTTTGTCATGACAGGAGTCCAGAGCGAAGGCTGTATAGTGGAGTGGACCTGGGGAGGTTTTGTAAAACAGTGAAAGAATTTGTCTTTTACTTTTCCAAGATGGTAGTGTACTAGGGGGGAGGGTTGGGAGGGGAGAAAAGTGCAACAATGAATGAATGAAACCAAAGTCTCTGTAAATTTTCATTGAAATTAATAATAAATTTTTTTAAAAAAAGAAAGAAGCGATCAAGCTTTTCACAAAGGCATTGAATGTGTTCACGCTATTCTGCACATGATTTCTAATTGTCTTTTGAAAAGGCATCCTTTGAGAGAGTGCGTGTGTGCCCACGTATATGTGTAGGTCGTCTATCTCAGTCCTCTGCCACGTAATTCTGTCACTTCCTTTTCTCACAGGTTGTCTCTTCCACACTCTCTAGCACACTCACTAAGAATTAAAGGAGAAATCGGAGCCGGAGCCCACCCACCTCAGACACTGGGAAGCCAAAGGTCTCCAGCACTGAAAGGAATTCGAGCTGAAGACAAGAAGAAGACAGCTCTTGATGATTATCCTACATTTTTGAAGGCAGACCAGGAAAGACTTTGAGGAAATGAGTCACCCAACCCAGGAGAAAGAAAAACAGCCAAGTGATGGCAGGAGAAAATGAGGATAATATAGCCTTACTGTTAAAGTGAGGTTTAGAAGTCCTCAGGGACCCAGAAAGGAAACGCTGAAATGACTGAGTTACATTCCTGAAACCAACACGCAATATTGTTTTATCAGACTTATGGTCATTTGGGCCAAGAATGAAGCAGGAACAGATTTCTTCTTCACAGAGACATCATCGCACGTTCTTTCCTGGATTGTCTCCTTTGGCTGGACCCGAGGAGGAGAAGACAGCAGAGATCTCTGTCCCTTCTATTCTTGAATAACAAAACTGGCTGGTCTCAACTCCTGTTAAGATTGGCGTGACAAACATTTAAAAGTTCCTAACATCTGCACCAAGCTCGTGAAAGGATTTTAATCACTATTTCTGGCTAACTATAAGGCTGATAGGAAAAGTGGGGCAGTGTTATCATGCATGAATACAGGATGCTTTCACACAGTATGCCATGGGAAAAAAACCCCACCAAACTCGTCAAGTAGGTAAACTTTGCCCTTGCTCCTTTCCTATCCCTCCAGCATATTGCCTCTTCATTAACCTGCTTAGTGCAAAGCTCTGATCATCCCACTCCCATGCCTACAAACCAACCGTCAGATGTAACACATGGCACTGGTAATGTGCTGAGAAAACTGGCACTTTCTTGTTTCTGGTGACACTAAACATTGGTACAGTAACTAAGGGTAGCCTTTTGGGAGTGTCTACCAAAATCACAGATGTGTGGACCCTTTGATCTAGGAATTTATCCTGTCATCTGCTTGCACCTGTAAGAAAGGAAGCATGCATAAAATCATTCACTGTAACATTATTATCAATGATACCAATTCACTTGTACTTTTTTTCTTGGGGAAAAAAAGTGTAGATGCTCAAAGAAGGTCAAAATTCTGTAAATAAAACCAAATGGGTAAATTGTAAGAAACATTTTGAAGTCAGGCGGGCCAGGCAGGGACATCCTTCTTGTCATTGCCACAGGCAGAAGGGCCAGGACATCCTCCTTTGAGATGAAACTGACTCGTAGCTGACCCTCTAGAGGGTTTTCAGGGGCTGCAAATCATGTGGGAGGAATTGTCCATTTTCCTCTCCCAGAAAAGTTCTTGAATTTGAACTGATAGAGGCCACCTTGGACATAGCAGTGACGCTCCCGAAAGACTAGGCCACCAGACTTCCTCATGACCTAGCTAATTAGTAGGAAATCATACTTTTTCTTTCTTTTCCTGCCAAGATATATCTATCCAAGATTGGGAACAACAACAGTCACAACAGAATTTCTCTTTTTTTCTTCTAGTATTAAAACCAAAGACTAACTCCATAGAGATATTAAATATTAAAGTAAGTTAACAATTGCTTTAAAAGATTTATAAAACTACAAATGTTATGGGGGGTTTTTTAGATACAGCGTTTGATTTCTTGGAAATGAAAACAAAATTGTAAACTAACATCTAAAGAAAATAAACAAATGACAGTAACCTCAAAAAAAAAGTAGAGTTATAAAAACATAAATGAACGAGAATTCCAGAAGGAAAGAGAAAAGCCACTTTTAAGGCCAAGGAAAGGTGATCCAATGAAACAAATTACAAAGATTATCATTAATATCACACACAAGTAAAATCTTGCTGAAGATTATGAAAAAATTACTAGAACTGTACATTGATAAGAAACTGCCAGAAACTCAAGCTGCGTTAAGAAGATGGTACGAAACAAAGGATGTCTCTGCTACTGTCAGATAAATCTTGCCTGGAAGAGAAATCCAGAGATATGTTTATTTTTGTTTTATTGATTATGCAAAAGTATTTGTGTTGTTGTTATTGTTATATGCCACCAAGTTGACTGCAACTCAGAGCAATCCTATGAATAATAGCTATCAGCCTTGCCCTACTCTGCCCCATGCTCACATCTCCCACAGGCTTGAGCCCATTCTAACAGTCACTGTCAATCCACATTGTTAAGAGTCTTCCTCTCTTTCACTGACCTTCCACCTTTCTCAGCATGATGTCTTTTTCCAAAACAGACCCTTCTGACAGCATGTCCCAAGTAATGTGAGACTAAGCTTCAGCATCCTTGCCTCTAAGGATGCCCTGCTTATACTTCCTCCCAGTCAGGTTGTCTATTCTTTTTACTATTCATGGGATATTCAGCAGTTTTCTCCAACACCACGATTTAAAGGCATCGATTCTTCTTCTGTCATATTTATTCATTGTCCAACTTTTAGAAGCATAGGAAGCAATTGAAAATGCCATGGCTTAGATTTAATGTACCTTAGTCTTTAGACTGATGGCTGACATTGAAATGTGGAGATGTAATACATATTGAAGGCTGTAGACTTTCCTGCAACAAGTGCTTCAGGTCCTCCTCACTTTCCACAAGCATGATTGTGTCATGTGCATAACATTGAAACATGTCAATTGGTGTCTATTCCTGGGGATTTATATTTTTGTCAGTGTCTTCAGCGCAGCTTGAACATCTTCCTTTGTCACCACTGGCTCCTGTTCATATGGTACTTCCTGAAATTTTCGAGTGTTTACCAATTCTTTTTGGTACGGTGATTCTGTCTTCCTTCTATCTTCTTTTAATGCTTCCCGAATCATTTGTGATTTGCCATGGCATCTCCCAGTGTTGCAACTCAAGGCTTGAATTTGTTTTTCATTTCTTTATGGGTTTTTTTGTGTTTTTTTTAAAAATTTATTTTTTATTAGTAATTTCAATGAAAATTTACAGAGACTTCGGATTTCCATTCATTCATTCTTGCACTTTTCTCCCCTCCCAACGTATACTCCCCTCTTGGAAAAGTAAAAGAAAAATTCTTTCATTGTTTAAGAAATGCTAAGGGTGTTCTTCCCCTTTTAATTCTCTGATTCCAGCTCTTTGCACATTTCATTGTAATATGTAGCTTTGTATTCTCGAGCTGCCTTTGAAATAATTTCAATATCAAGAAAAGAAAGTTCTTACCACTAGGCCAATAGGCAGCATCATGATAGATAAAGGATTGAAATTGTCAAAATTATCTTTTTTTCTTCTTTTTTTTTCATGTACTATCGAATCAGATCCAACTGGCACAGGAGGAGATTGCCCCTCCTTCTCCAGTGGAGCATCTGGTTGTCAAAATTTTCTTACTTGCGTCTACAATCAACACCCTTATCTCATGACTGCTGGTATCAATGGTGTTGACTGTGGATCCAGCTAAGAGGGAAGAACTTTAAATACATATTGTTAATGAAATAAACCAGCATGAAAATACATAATATTATATGACTCTAATAATGTGACATTCTGGCAAAAGAGAAAATTATAAACACAATAAAAAATCAGTTGTTTATAGGAATGGAAAGAAAATGAACAATAAGCACAGCACTATTTTTAAGAGAATCTTTAGGACAGTGAAACATTTTTGTATGATAGTATAGTGGTAATTTCATAACATTATAGTATTTGTCAAAACCTATGTTGTAATTGCGATGTTCCATCAAGTCAAAACCGACTCATAGCTGACCCTCCAGTGGGTTTTCAGACACAATAAATTGCATGGGAGAAGATTGTCCATTTTTCTCTCTCAGAACAGCTAGTAGATTTGAACCACTTGACCTTGGATTGACAGTGCAACTCCTCACCTCTATACCACCAAATCTTCCACAATGAGTGAATCCTTACCTATATCCTATCAATTAATAATAATATGTGAATACTGGCTCAGAAAATGTGTGCACATACAGGTGTACGTGTAGGTGTGTCTATATCATATTTGTGTACATGTATGTACCTGCTACACATATATTTACATACACACATATCTTGTTTTAATGACGTTTTTCTTCATTGTTCTTCGCTTATGTATTTTTTTTTTTACTAGTTGGAGGTTTGTTACAACTCTGTGTCAAAAGCATGCTTATTGGCACCATTTTTTCAATAGCAAGTTCTCACTTCATGTCTCTGTGTCCTATTTTGGTGATTCTCTAATATTTCCAACCTTTCCCATAATGTTTCTGCAGATTTATGAAATTAAAACACAGTGTAAATATTTATAAATATTTCTATATACTGAGAAACCAAAAAAAAATGTGGCTCAGGGTTGGGTTTTTTTTTTTTTTTTCGATTTTTTACTTTATTGCAGTGGTCTGAAATGAAACTCACAATTTGCCAAGGTACTTGTATATAATAAAGCACAAAGGAGGTACAGTTACAGATACTTCCTAGACACAACCACACATCATGGGCTTAGTTGACTGGGTTTGAAGGTTTAGGATCATAGTAGTCTGTGGGACAATTTGGTCATTTAGGTTAACATCGTTTACAAAGTTTAAGTTCTGCCTCCTTGTTTGGTGAGTGCCATCTGGTTCTGAAAAGTTTACAAGCTGCCATCTAAGATTTAACTGTTGGTTCCTACTCGTCTGAAACATAAGAGAAATAAGGCAAAGAAGAACCCAGTCTACGAAAACCATAGGCTCATCTGTCTGAAATCGGAAGAACTAGAAGGTTCTTTAGGAGATCTGATGGCCTAGTGGTATGAAGCGGTACTGCAGTCCCAAATATATACGGTTCGAGACCACCAGCTGCTCCACAGGAAGATGGCACATCTCCTTCCTGTATTACTTACTGTCTCTGAAAACTGACTGGAGGGTCAGCTATGAGTTCATTCTGACTCGACATCACAACACAACAGATGGTTCTTACCACAGAGATTATCATGCAAAGTTACCTTGTAAATTATATACTAAAACCATATCCAAAGATCACCTTTCTTTTCTTTTTTTTGCTTGTTTTCAAAAGATTTTATAATAAGTTTTTTATTATTATTAATTTTAATGAAAGTTTACAGAGACTTTGGATTTCCAGTCATTCATTGTTGCACTTTTCTTCTTGCCCACCCCACCCTCCCAGTTTGCTCTTCTCCTTGAAAAGTAAAAGAAAAATTCTCTCATTGTTATACAATCCCTCCCCCCAAATCCTCCTTTCAAATAAATAACATAGTGACATATGTACAATATCACCTATGAGTACTGTGTTCCTTTTAAAAAGTCATTTATCTGCGACCACATTTCGACATTTACGGAGAAGAAGAGAATGTAATGGGCAGAGAGACAGGGAAGCTAGAGAATGTTAAAACATTACCAAAGGGAAACTAAGAGGGAATAAATGGTGTATACTGCATTGAAATAGATGAGGGAGAGAACTGTTTAGGAGGAATATATGATTAGGTATTATTGTCATGACAAGAGTCCAGAATGAAAGCTGTTTACATAATGGAGTGGACTAGGGCAGGGTGAGATAGTATAACAATGAAAGAATTTTTTTATTTTTTTTTTTACTTTTCAAATAGAAAAGCAAACTGGGGAGAGGGGTGGTAAGGGAGGAAAGTGCAACAATGAATGAATGGAAATCCAAAGTCTCTGTAAGCTTTCATTAAAATAAAATAAAAAAATTTTAAAAGTACCAAAAAATGACAACAACATTGAACAACATATATGGAACATTACAAATGGAAACCTAGTTTGTTGTGTAGACTTCCACTAAAAATGCAATTAAGTAGTAAAATAACAAAATATATGTTGGTTTATTAATGGTAACAAATGTACTACATAAATGCAAGATGTTAAGAATAGCATAAGTTATTTAGGAGAAAGGAAAAGTATATGTGAACTCTGTAATTTCTGCACAAAATAGTCTATTTATAAAAGAGTAATACTGTAATATTTGAGTAATCAACTATAGTACTGAGGTGACCCAGCAGTAGTTAGTAGCATTAGGGTAGAAATAAAAGTAGCCTCCCCCAAAAGAAAAAAAAACCCCAACAACAAAAAACCAAACCAAAACCAAACCCACAGCCATCAAGTCAGTCCCGATTCCTTGCAAGCCCTCATCAGGTTTCTGGATTGTAAACCCGTATGGGAAGAGGCTGCCTCATCTTCCCCTGGCAGAGAGCATGCCTGGCAGATTTGAACCAATGACCCTTCTGTTAGTAGCCCCAACATACCACACTATACTACCAGGGACCCTCAGTAGTCAAGTCATAATAATAACTGTGACTATGAGAAATAACTTAGGTCAAGTACTTTGCAAGGAACTTTCATATGAAACACAGTAGGACAATTTGCTGATAGCTTACTGTTAGCAGAAGTACAGAATAAAGGGAAAAAGTCATTTAAAAACCAAGATTCAATAGGGTACCAAGCAATATTTTATTTATTTTAAATCTGTTTATGTATACTTATTAAAAAGTAACCTTCAATCAAATCCACCTCCATCAAGTTGATTCTGACTATGACAGTTCTGTGTAGTGCAGAATAGAGCTATGCCTGCCATGGGGTCTCCAAAATGTCAATTTTTACAGAAGCATACTTCCTCATCTTTCTCTCCTGGAGTGGTATGTGGGTTCAATTCACCCACCTTTTGGTTAACCACAGTGCCACCAGATTGCCTCTCTCAGTAGATAATAATTTCTTCTTTTTTTTTTAAAATTGTGACTTGTAATGAAAGTTTACAGAAAAGTTGGATTTACATTCATTTATTGTTTGCACAATTTCCTCTGTCCCCCAGGATTTTCTAAAGAGCCATTTTCTTCCTTGTTTAGGGACTAGCTGGAATTTTTCTAGACCAGAGAATAGGGCTGAAAGAATTGTTGAGTTTGGTTTGTTGGGGTTTTATTCCTTACTCATAGGAAAATGTCTGAAATGTCATTTACTTGGTGTCCAGGAGAGTGCTCCCACGATAGGCAAAAGAAAATTCTGGCTGTATTAAGATCCTGCCAAGACAGAGGGCCAAGTTTCATGCTTCTCCAGTCTGGACTTGCCTTTTTCATCAATTACCTCATTGGTCCCTCAGTTGTATTTGTTGAGGAGACCAATGCCTTCTGAAAACACACACACACTGAATTCAGAATGCCTGGGAGAAGCTTTTCTGCTGAAGGAATGTCTAAATTACTTGGTACTTTTATTCAGTCATCACCATTGGTTTCGGAGGCTGTAAGTGGCGAGAGAGGCGAGTGTGCATCCTTGTCCCCCTGAGCTGCTGGTGAATTCATCAGAGAGGCTTTATGGGGGCAGTGCAGCCCCCTGCAGGCTATCCCACAAGAGCTCCCTAATATTGCTCTTCAAATAAAATATGCAAATAAATGTACCTTGTGCTAGTTGACTTAATAGGCATAAGACCCTCAATGGGGTACAGTCCTCAGCTTTATGCCCATAAACTCTGGTTAATTTCAAGCAACTATTTTCCATTAATCTCCTGACAGCTGAAAAAAAAAATGTATCTACAAGTGAACTATAAAAACAAACAGATGATCATCACTTGTTTCCACTCTTCCTATTCTAAAGAGGCAATTGTCCAAGAAACGGCATACTTGCCCTTCTAAATCAACTGCCAACATGAATGTGATTCTTCAGCTATGAGAAAACGTCTTCAGAAGGGTACAGGTTGGTTAATATTGGAAATTCTTATGTACTTTGGGAGATAACACTATTTGCTCTGATAAGGACTGGTACTTTTTTTCTTCCTTTTTATCTGGGCTTGTCAGGAAAGTTATGTCATGTTGCATTTTTTTTCCCTTTTTCTTCTTCTCTACCATGTTCCCTTTAAATTAATGCCCATAGTATGTTTTCCTAAGGCAGTGGTGGATATAACTCAGTATTGTTTTCCTCTCTATTAAAGAATATCTTGAGACCTAGGGGCAATTTCCATTTAAGAGTAATAAGTAAAAGTTACAATGTAAACTACAAGCAAGAATATATACTAGCTGTGTTAATGCACCTTTTAGATTTATCTTTTTTCCAATCTTTTAAAGGTTCTGATTTGTGCCCTTTCAATGTGTTATTGATAAGATCTGTGCATAAAATAGAAGAAAAGTGGATGGATAAAAAGAAGACAAGCTAGGAGATGGAACTAGGAAGAGAAGGAGGGAAGAGGGAAGGAAGAAAAGAGTCAAGGTTCTTGGGGAAATACACCACCTTTGAACAACAAAGAAAGATACTACCTACTCTGGATTGTCCAGTTACCTCTTAACTATCTGGATGGATTCATTAACAGAGAGAAATTTACTTAGCAAAACAATAACCTTTTCTGTGATTTTTTTTTTGCCTGGAATATCACTAGTTCTCAGTATATTTTTTAATAAATAAATGCATGGAATAGGATGTACGTGAATGTCTGGGGTTTTGTTTTGTTTTTTTGTTTCGGGGTTTGTTTTTGTTTTTGTTTTATTTTTAAGGGTAAACTTCGCATCCAGAAAAGTTCAGTGAGTTTCCCAAGGCCATACTGAAAATCTTGTTGCTGTTGCTATTGCTATTGTTGTTATTATGTGCCGTCTAATCGAGTACAATTCATAGCGACTGTATGAACAACACATCTGAACTCTGTCCTGTCCTATGTCATCCTCACAATCTTTTACACACTCAAGGCCATTACTGCAGTCACTGTGTCAACCCATCTGGTTGATGGTCTTCCTCTCCTCGCCAATCCTTCACCTTCCCAAGTTGATATCCTTCTCCAGGAACAACCTCTCCTAGCAATGTGCTCAAAGTATATGAGACGAAGTTTCATCATCTTTGCCTCCAAGAGGCACTGTTGCTTCCCTTTCTTGAAGACATATCTGTCTGACACATGAAGTAATACTTAAAATCAAAATCATAAGAGATATGCAAATCAAAACTACAATGAGGTACCATCTCACTCCAGTAGCAGTGGCCAAGTTTAACAGAACAGCATGTGATAAATATTGGAGAGGATATGGAGAGAAAGGAACTTGAATACATTGTGTTGGTGAGGTTGTAAAGCGGTACAACCACTCTGGAAGGCAGTTTGGGGCTTCCTCAAAAAGCTGAACATAGAAATTCTATATGACCCATGTATTCTACTGCTTGGAATATACCCCAAGTGAATGAGAACTGGGGCACAAATGGAGACTTGTACACCCAATGTTCATAGCAGCGTTATTCACCATCTCAATAACATGGAAGCAGCCCAATTGTCCAACCACAATCTAATGGATTGAGAAGTTATAGTACATTTACATGGTGGAATACTACGCAGCACACAGGAGCAATGGTTTTGTAAATTACTGCCTAACCTGGGAGGGACTAGAGAGCATTATGCTGAGTGAATGAATTCAGTCCCATAAGGGCAAATATTTTATAAGATCACTATTGTAGTATGAATATGAGGATCCAAGGTGTGGGAGGGTGGGAGCAGAGGGCTGAGGATGGACAAGGCGGGGAGGCAGGAGTGAAGGGTGGACATTAATCATAAGGTTATACAATTTTAGGAGGATCAGTACAATTTGATGGGTGGAGGGAGGGGATGGTGAAGGAAATGGTAAAAACCTGGTGTGAAAAACAATGTATATGAACTTTGAAGATAAACCAGTATAAAATTTTTTTAAATTACACTTATGTCCTTTTGGCAGTCCCTAGGATATTCCCACTCTTCTCCAACACAACTCAAAGACATCAGTCCTTTTTCTGTCATCCTTAGTGTACCAGATGGAAAATATAAGAAATATCACCTATTGGCACCTAGGTTCTGGTATTGGTTACTGTTTATTGTTGTCAAGTCAGATCTGACTTATAACTGACCCTTCAACTGCTTTTCAGAGGTTGTAAATCACACAGGACACTGCCTGTCTTTCTCCCGTGGAGCAGGTGGTGGATTTGAACTGCCTGCCTTTGGATTGGCAACACAATTCTCTCTACCCACTAGGCCCACAGTTGTTGTTTGTTGTTTAATGCCGTCGAGTGGTAGACGACTCATAGCGACCCTATGAACGAACAGCCTGAGCTAGGCCCACAGTTTTCGGTAATCACTTCTCTGGCTCTCTACAGGATAGAAGACAGTAACGCATCTATATTGTTTTCTGCTGTATGCTCAATAACCAGCGCAGTGTTTGCTACATAGTAGGTACTCAATAACTATTTAATGCTATTTCCCCATCTGTAAAATTTTCCTTTTCCAGATTAGGTGGTTGGGACTGAGACTATTCATTCCTCCTTCTAATTCTTTCTCTCTGATAAAGGAGATTTGCTCCTAGCCTTTCTTTCATCCTCCACTTCTCCATTTTACTGCCCATGTTGTATAAGACAACAAATCCAGGTGGGTGAGGTTCCCACATCCTTTCTCTAATGTAATAGCATCATCCCTCTGAGCTCTTATTTCCACAAGAAAAACCACAAAAATGCAATCTTAATTGAAAACAGTGAGTCAATCAATTACTTCATTGTCTATTGTGTAAAATGAGTTCCAGAATCACCACAGACCTCCCAATCTCCCAATTTCTGCGGCCGAAGATCCCCCAAACTTTCACATGACATGGTGCCAGTCATTTTTCCCTAGAGGAAATAAGCCTAAACTTATTAAATGTGTCTTCTTTCTCTGTGTCTTCTAAGAATATCCAACAGCAATAAACGACAGCCTGGGGGAGGGTTGAACAGCAACAATGATGCTCTGTGTATGAAAGAACTTTTCCTTGAGACAGGTTAGTTCTTTTACATGTGCAACAATATAATCCTTCCCCCTGTTTTGATGAGGCTCCTCTAACTAGAATAATAGGAAACTTTGGAACATAGTCAAGAGATCCCTTGCATGTGGCAGTGTAGCTTTCCTGCTAGTCCAAAGAAGGATCCATCACTTCCAAAGACTTGCATCTCTTCTCTTTTTATGGAATTGCCAACGTGACGAGGGAGGGGCAGTCTGGCATTGGTTCAGCCTGTAGATTATGGACCAGGGTCTGGGCAAGGAAGGAAGTGCTCCAGTATGACCTTTGGATGGATTATGTGACTTTGAAAATGTCACTTTCCTCTTCAGTCTTCAGACTCTTCTAGTTCTTAAAACTGCTTTGTAAATTAAAAAAAGAAAATAAAAACAAAACAAAAAATCTGCTTTACCCTTCTAAATACAATATTGCTTTGTAGAAACAATTTGCAAATGCCAAAGTAATATGCAATGATTGTAGAAAAGTTTAAATGCACATGAAGAAGAAAGAAAAAAAGTAAGAACTACAGCCTACTGATTGTCACTCAATTTATGTATTCCATTAGATGAGATTGCTTGGTATTTTAGCATCATTAAGTATATGTCCCCCATGAGGGTTGCTCCTTAAGTACCTTTCTGAGGCTTGTGCTTGTGCTAATAGTGCTATCCATGTATTAGAAAGGTAGAGAACTCCCCTTTAGTGACTTTTCTCTGTAAACTGTGACATAGTCATCTGCATATACTGCTTGCTGTTGTTATAGTTTAGGTGCTGTTGAGCCAGTTCCAACTAATAACAATTGTCTGTATACCAGAATTCAATACTTCGAATAGCAACTGCCTGCATATACCAGAATTCAATACTTCTCTCTCCTGCACCATCCTCATAATCTTTGCTGTGCTTGAGCTCATCTCTGAGGCCATTGTGTCATCTCTTCGAGGGATTTCCTCTTTTTCACTAGCAGTGTACTTTACCGTGCATGATGTCTTTCTCCTGGGACTGGCCTCTCCTGAATATGACGAATGTATGGGAACCCTGGTGGTGCAGTTTCTACGGAGTTGTGCTACTAACACAAAGGTTATGATATAAGATGATATGAGAGATGGAATGAGATAAGATGTATATTATTGCAAAGGGGCCTGGGGAGAGGGAGGGAAGGAAGGGGGTAATTGTGCAACAATGAATGTTTTTTAAAAATATTGAATTGGGGGATAAGGGAGAGAGAGGGAGTAAAATGTACAACAATGAATGACTGCAAATCTAACTTCTCTGTAAATGTTCATTAAAATAACAATAAAAAT
>NW_006399920.1:4375211-4396269 GCF_000299155.1 Elephantulus edwardii | reverse complement strand
CTGCTGGAGAAGGAGGGGGCAATCTCCTCCTGTACCAGTCAGATCTGATTTTGACGGTACACATAAAAAATAATACAATAAAAATAAAATTTTTATTTTTTTAAAAAAAGAAATTAGTTGACTAAGTAGCTGTCTTCTAAATACTGTGGCATCATCAGGTGAGCACATCCAGGGCTCCTGCATCTGTTTGCTGAAAAATTTTAATTAGTGTTTCAATTCCTGAGGCCTAATTTTTTTTCACAAATGTCTTTATTAGTGACCATTAGTTTATTTTGTAACTTTTTTGTTTGTTTTGTCTTTTATTCATTGTTGCACATTTTCTTCTCCCTTCCCCAGTCCACCTGGCATTCACCCTTTGTTCCAGGTTGTTGTCATACATATAATGCCTAATCATATATTCCTTTCTGACAGTTCTTCCCCTCATCTGTTCTAATGCAGAGTTCATTATCTATCCACTCTTTTCCCATTCTCTCCCCAACTCACCTCACCCATCTGTCCTATTTTGGGATCATACACTACTTCCTGTAATGGTTGAACATCAACTGAATTTTTCCTTGCCTCAGTGACTGTATTTTTTTCCATCTTCTTTTAATGATTCTTCTGTCATTTAATATTTTCCTCATAGAATCCTTTACTATTGCAACTGGAAGCTTGCAATTTTTTTATTCTTTCAGCTGGAGAAATACCAAGGGCATATCTCTTTGCATTTCTAACTCCAATTCTTTTCACATTTCATTAGAATATTTTGCTTTGTTTTGTTGATCTGTCCTTTGAAATCTTCTGTTCAACTTTCTTACTTCACCTTTTCTCCTATTCACTTTAGGTATTATGCATTCAGGAGTAAGTCTCCGAGTCTGTTCTAACATTCTTCTTGGTCTTTTCTTTCTTTCCTGTCCTTTTTAAATACCTTTCACTTTCTTAATGTCTAATGCCCCTGATGTCATCCAAAAACTTGTCTGGAACAATGAATGAATGGAAATCCAAAGCCTCTGTAAATTTTTACTGAAATTAATAAAAAATTTAAATTTAAAAAAATAAGTTAGGGTAAGGATGGCAATGAATTTGTAACTGCTCATGCTAATAACACTATATTGTGGTATGGAGGATGAATAATGGAAATGTATCTACATTTACAATATTCTTCTTACCAAAACCATACAAAATTATACAAAACCAAGACGCTTTTGTCCAAACAGAGCGAGGGAACACTGCAGGATTTTAAATTAAGAAATGCGTGTGCCAGAGCTGTTTCCCTTCTCCATACCTATTCAGTCTATATATTGAGCAAATAGTTCAAGAAGTTGGACTTTATGAAGAAGAATGTGGCACAAACAACAAATGCTGGTGAGGTTTTGGAGAGATTAGAGCCCTTATTCACTGCTGGTGGCAATGTAATATGACGCAACTACTATGGAAGGTGGTTCGGTGCTTTCTCAAAAAGTTGGAAATAGAAATACCATTTGACCCAAAACTTGCACTTTTTGGAATATACCTTAAAGAAATCAGAATCACCATCCAAACAGATGTATGTACTTCCATGTTTATTTCTGTGTTATTCAAAATAACAAAAAGTTGGAAACAACCTAAGGGACCATCAACAAACAAATAAAAATAGAGCTATGGTGTATACATACAATAGAATACTATGCAGCATTGAAAAATAATGACCTCATAGAACATTACACAACATAGATGACCCTGAAGGACATTATGAGTAAAATATCTCAGTCACAAAAGGACACCACTATTATAAAGCAGGACTGACATGGGGGATTGAGAGGAGAATAAGAATAGAGTGGATAGATAAAGAACACTGTATTGGAACAGATGAAATAAAGAACTATTTTAAAGGAGTATTTGATTAGGCATCATATGGAAGACAACAGTCCAGAGTACGAAGTGCGTTGCAAAGAGAACTGGGTGAGGGGGAAGGAAAGGAAGGAGGATATTGTGCAACAATGAATGAATATTTTTTTAAAAAGAAATTAAATTTGGAGCGAAGGAAGGGAGGAAATGTGCAAAAGTAGATAAATGAAAACTTTCTGTAAAGTTTCATTAAAATCACAAATACAATTTAAAAATTATTTAAAAAAGAAGAATCATTTAGAAACAGACTCATCAACAACCTGCATTATGCAGATGACAGAAAATTGCTTGCTGAAAGCAAAAAGGACTCAAGACATTTGCTGCAGAAGATCAGATCAAGGACAACAGGCTTTGGTATAGATTACATCTCAACATCAAGAAAACAAAAAATTTCACCACTGGACCAGTAGGCAACATCATGATAGAGAAGAGGATTAGATTGTCAGAGATTTCGTCTTACTTGGACACTGTATAAAGAGCAAGGGCCATGTGCAGAGCACCGTATCTGACCTTTGCCACCTTCACAGGGAGGGTCCATCCCCATCCATAGCATCAATAACACAAAACCAATTTCTATGAGTTCAGACATGCCCCCCACACTCCCATGCTTCCTTCTACTCATGTCAACATCAATCTCACTGCTTTGCTAGGTCCATAATTCAATATGACAACTCACAGAATCATATTCGGGGAGTCAAAGGTTATAATCCAGATTAGTAACAGAATATAGTCAAGACAGCTCCCAAAATATGCACATAAGCACCTCAGCCTTGAGTCTCTTGGCTCTAAAAGTTCCCCAGTTCTTAGTCCTGCCAATATTGGCTTCCCTCCCAAATTGTCCAACAAGGTACTAAATCTTGCTGGTATTGACTTCCTCTTCTCCCAGGATCCTATTTTATGTCATTTTTCCAATTCAGCCATGGTTGCTGCTTCCCTCTTGAAGCGTGTCCTACATTTTCCTGCCTCCTCTTCTCCAGGGTGGGGAAGGTCTCTTTTCACTGACTGGGGAGGTTTTCATTTCTGTAGCTAGAGCTGTTCAGTTTATTGGCAAGACTAGCCAATCTTCTTATAGATTCTTGAGACTGGCTAGTCTTCTTGTTGAACGGTAGACAGCCATTACTTTTGTGGATAAGCTAACACGTCCTACTCATGTAGTCCTGCCCACCCACATAGTCAGTCATCAACACTAGAAAAGCCATGTTGAAAGACAAACTCCATAGATCCACAATCCAAAAAACCCCTTGATATCTGTAGACAGATCAGAAGATGTATGTCCTAAAGCGTAATTATGTCCATTTAAAGACTAAGGTGGGCCTGATTCAGGCCATGACTTTTCCAGTCACCTAGCATGCATCCAAGAGTTAGGTAATAAATAAAGATGACATAAGAAGAGTAGATGCCCTTAAATTGTGGTGTTGGAGAAGACTACTGAATACCCCATGAACTGCCAAAACAAATATGTCTTGGAGAAGGTACAACCAGAGTGGGCTCTGGAGGCAAGGATGGCAAAGCTTCATGCCATATACTTTGGATATGTTGTTAAGAGAGTGACATCTATTCCCTGGAGAGGGAAATCATGCTTGGAAAGGTGGAGGGTCAGCAAAGGAGAGGAAGACCTTTAGTGAGATGGATTGGTACAGTGACTGCGGTAATGGGCTCAAGTGTGTCAAGGATGATAAGAATGGTGCAGGATAGGACTGGATTCAGGTCTGTTGTTCATAGGATCGCTATGAGTCATATGTGACTTGATAGTACCTAACAACCACTGCTTCTTCTTCGGAGAAGATTAAAAGGAGGAGAAGACGAAGATGAATACAATTTGTGGAGGAGGAGATAGATTATAAGGGCAGTGATCTTTCTTTACTGAGCTAGAAGTCTGTTAATTTTATCCCCCTGTAGATAACATTGACAGTTTTCCTCCCAACATCTTTCTGTTTATAAAAACATTCTGTGCCTAGATACAGGACATCATTTTTTGGCAGTAAAGTGCCCTAAATTCAGACTTCTAGCCTACAAACTGTGAGAAACTAAATCTCTGTTAGTTAAAGCCACCCACTTGTGATATTTCTGTTAAAGCAGCACTAAGAGAGTAAGATACTCACTAAAAAAAAAGAAAGAAAGAAAAAAAGGAAAATGACTCATGATCTCTCCTCATCACTCATAGATGAGCAGTATTAGCATTTAGTATATTCCTTTCAATTATTTAACTTATCATTTCAGTTATCTAGCAGCATAGTCTTAATATCTTGTTGCCCAAAAAGCCTCACATCCTTAATGGTTTAAATTTGCCAATGACTCTGCAGGGGGAAGTAGGTAGTCTTATCCATTGAGATTTGCAGCCTCGGAAAACTGATGGAAGGTCACTAAAAGTCATCACCATCAAATGACAATGATCTTTGCTTTTAATACTTCGCATTGTTCAAGCATTTGGGCAACAGCTATGAAAAGTCAAAGTCGCTGCTTTCATAGTACTTATATTTTTTCCAACTTTTGCATGGATGTAAATATGTACTTTTAATTTAAGGACAAACAAGGGGGGAAATTGAACAAGTAAGATCACCTGTTAGCAATTATTCATATTATTCATGTATCTGTTATTTCCCAACTAAGAAACCAGTTCCTCAGAATGGAACCAGATGGCATTAATCATCTACTCTTCATATCACCTGGCAGACCATCTGCTTCCGGAAGGCACTTCACACAGTTTTGTGGATCTAAAAGCCAAATTAGCCAAAGGGATTATGAAAAAGGCAACAAGCAATTGGGATCACAGGAATCTCTTATTTGCGGGCTGTATTGTGTTGGTAAACTAAATGGTAGGAGATACTGATTTGCAACATTTTCCAGTTTCCATGGCATCAATATTCCCGCATGGCTACTTTCAAGTTTACAGCATGAACATGGGGGTTAGAAGAGAAACTTACAATCAACTCCAATGAAGTGTCACAAACAAACCATAGCACATCTTTGGGATACAAAGAAAATACTAAGATGATTCCCGTTCTTTGTAAGCTCACCATATAATGTAGGTAAGGATCAGAAAGTCTCTTAAGTGATGAAGTTTAAGTGACTAGAAAACATGAACTCTCTGAGACATGTACTTTCTTGTAGTGGTTCAGATGCAGTATAATGAGTGCTTTTGTGTCTGACATATGCGTTCAACATTCCTTTCTCAGCCACTTAAAAGTTCTGTGAATGTATCCAATAGATTCATTACCCTATGTCCCTGCCTCATGGGTTATTGTGAGGGCTATAAAATTTGAATGGATAGAAGTTTTAAACAAAGTCTATAGGAACGCAATTACTAGATTATATTGTCACAAGTTGTTGTGTTAACTATAACTCATAGTGACCATGTAAACAATCTATCTGAATCTTGTCCTATCCTGCATCTGCCATGCTTAAGCCTATTGTTACAGTTACTGGGTCAGTCTATCTTCTTGAGAGTCTTCTCTTTCTCTCACCCTCTTCTTTTCCCAGAATAAGGTCTTTTTCCAAAGACCAGCCTCTTTTAATAACATGCGTAAAGTATTAGAGATCAAGTTTCACCTTCCACGTTTTTAAGGAAAACCCTTGTTGCCTTCCTCCAAGAAAAGATCTTGTTCTTGCAGCAGGTCATAGGATATTCAGTACGCTTTGCCAACATCACCATTCAAAGGTATCAATTCTTCTTCTGGGATCTTTACTCATTGTCCAATTTTCAGATGCATAGGAAGCAATTCAAAATACCATGGCTTGGATGAGATGCACTTTAGTCTTTGCCTGTTTTTAGTTGTTTTTGGTCAAACATTTTTCTAAGTGGTATAGCACTGGTCTGTGCATTGCTGTACAGAGGTAACTCGTAGTTGCTGAGATGCTGAACACTGTGACACTGATGTGCCAAATGCGATAATGGGTTACCCATGGTGGACAGTGTTTGGTGGAGTTCCCTGATTAAAAAAAGTCTTGGAAGCAGGAGTGGCATCCACTTCTGAAATAGCTTGCCTCCAGAAACCCTATGAACCTGGAGAGAGGATGAAAGTTATACAAGTGTTTAGATCTTCCGTTCATAGGGTTGCTGTGAGTCACCTTCAACTCGAAGGCACTTAACAACAGCAACAACAAGTCTGTATTTACTTTGCCCTGTATTTAGTAAGAAACTGCCACACTGTATCCCAAAGAGCCATCATCATTTCAATCACCTCATATCTATGAAAGTTGGGTAATTCAGAAGAATGAATTGATACAGTCACTGGGGGAATGGGGGTAGGTGTGTCAGAGTCAGTGAGACCGGCTCAGAACAGGGCAAGCTTCAGAGTTGTTGTACATAGGATCACTATGGGTCTAAGGTGACTCAACGGCACATAACAACAACAATTAAAGAGAAAAATAATTGATGCATTCAAACTGTAATGTTGACAAAGTATGCCGAACATCCTATTGCTGTTGTTGAGTACCATTGAGTCGGGACCAAAGCAATAGCTGACCTTCAGTAGGTTTTGAGAGACAGTAAACTGCATGGGATGAGATTATACATCTTTCTCTTGCAGAGCAACTGGTGGATTCAAACAGCATACCTTTGGGTTGGCAGAACAATTCTGAACCACTAAGCTGATTCCGCAGTGACTAACAACAACAACAAATGATTCTGAGCATCTTTTCATGTCTCTGCCATCTGTGTTTCTTCTTTGATGAGCTGTCCTGATAATTTGCCATTTTAAAAAAATCGATTGTTTTTTTCTTTATTGTTGAATTTTCAATGTTCTTTGATTATTTGGAGTACAAACTCTCTCAGATACGGATTTTGCAAATATTTTCCTCCATTCTGTGGCTTAGCTTTTTCACTGTCTTAATTGTTTAGAAAAATTATAGAGGGCAACAAAAAAAAAATCATTGCATGGTGCCTGGCACAGAGTACTTAACAAAACATAGCAATAATATTTGCAACACCATATGAACAAAGACAATGAAACCTGGGCAGAAAAGACTGAGGCTGTTTCAGAGAGAGGCCAGTAGCCTGGCTTTCTCAAAATCTAGAAGATTAAAGGAAGATAAGATGGAAATATTTAGAAAGTGCAGCGACAGCCAAAGTGGAGAGTTTGCACAAATGACGAAGAACCCAGTAAGGTTTGGTGACCTGAGGCGAGCTGCAGGGCAGAAAGCTCATGCTTGAATTATTGCCACTTTCAAAAACAGACTTAAAGTTTCTTCTGACACCTGGGCAGATGAAGGACATCATGTGTGTGGACGAAGGGCCCAGGCTGGTAGGACTTTCTCCATCAAGTTTCTCCCTTTGTGGCCACAGCCCCAGGAAAGATTGCCTTCAATGCTGGCAGCCTATCTTCTCCGGAAGCTGCACAAAGTCCTCTTTCTCTTTCATTGCTGTATTTTTTTTTCCCCTCACAGAGTCACTCCAAAAATGCACGACCTTTAAAAAAGATCTCAAGTGAATTCATTCCAACAGCTACTGGAGGAGTCATCTAGCATCAAGGCAGCCGGCTTAGGATCCTCAGATCCTGTCTCCTGTCACAGCCATAGCTTTTAGTTCAAGTTTTGAGGTAGCCAGGTCACTAACAATAACTTTCCGTGTTTCTGATTATCTTATGTAAGAAGAGGCACTGTGTTTTTCAAGTTCATTGACACATGAAGCAAAAAAGCTGTCGGAGACGTTTGTTGCAAAGACAGAAACAAATCTATCTTAAATAGTTTACAACTGCTGGAAATTGGAGCCTGGGAGGGGGACCAAAAATCCCTGCTTCCTGTTGAAAGTACATTCAGCTCAGTGGGCTACGTTTGTCTCATTGCGATATGTAAATGATCTCCGTTGTGTATTTATGCTTGAAATTTTCACTGATTCCTGTTATTTCAGACCACATACGCCCACACAACTATGGTTACTTGGAATCCTTGACTGGAATACATCAGAAGTAATTGGGCTGGTATGCCATCTTTTGTTGATAATTGGAAACTTTTGGACGCAACACAAGACGTTAACAAATTCCCCTGAACTTAGCCATATGTTTAAGGAGTTAGAGCAACAGCAATTTTCTGCATATTCCTAGCTGGAACTCAAGAAGAACTTTGTGACTCCTGCACAGGTCTAACCCTCATGGTCTCCGGAATATTATTTCATAAACAGAAACAAGATCCTGGCCTGATAAATTATTCATAGACCAGTGGTTGAGACTCCATATTGCACAAGCGCTATTCAAAGAGGCTTTTATTAAACTATAGTCAGGCCGCCAGGCAAAGATAAAGGTTTTCCTTGCAAGGCAAATTAAACACCCCCATGCAATTTATCATGTCTACTGATTTAAACTGGAGGACTCAATGGGTGTTAAATATTTTCCACATCTGATTTAAAAAGTGAGAGAGGAAACACAGATGGAGATGATTGTGCCTTGGATGAATCTGAGAAACCAAAGAGATTTCCCCCTACCCAGCCCCTCCACTCCCCACAATAGACCACATTTCCTACTCCTGAACTGGTGAAGGAGGAATTTCTCTAGAAAAATCTATTCGATTAGGAACTAGACAGTCAAGACGAAGAAGAGGCAAATTTGAGTCATGTCAAATTTAAAGAAAATTAATGCGACTGAAGAGTAAGGATAAGCACATAGCAAAAATAAAATACCCCTAATGTAGAGTTGCATAATCCACACGGTCAAATGCCTTTAAGTAAATAAAACACGGATATTCTTCTGTTATTCTCTGCTTTCAGCTAGAGTCCATCTGACATCAACAATTATATCCTTGGTTCTATTACTTCTTCTAAACTGAGCTTAAACTTCTGGCTGTTGTAGCCATTTTTTAATGATCTGCAATAATATTTTGCTCACATGTGATAGTAATGATACCGTTTGATAATTTCCACATTCTGTTGGATCATCTTTCTTGGGAACGTGTACAAATATGGATCTCTTCCAGTCAGTTTGCCAGAAAGTTGTACTCCAAATTTCCTAGCATGTCCAGGACTGCATCTGTTAGTCGAAACATGCCAATTAGTGGCCTATAGAATAAGGATGACAAAAGAAGAATCGATGCCATTAAGTTGTGGTGTTGGAGAAGAGTACTGAATATCTCATGGACTGCTAAAGAGTCAACAAATACGTCTTGGAGAAGATGCAACCAGGGTGCTCCCTGGAAGCAAGGATGGAGAAGCTTCATCTTGCATACTTTGGGCACGTTGTTAGGAGAAGCTATTCCTTGGAAAGGGACATCTTGCTTGGAAAGGTGGAGGTCAGCAAAAGAGAGGAAGACTCTCAGTGAGATACATTGATACAGTGGCTACAGCAATGGGCTCAAGTGTGTGGGGGATGCGAAGGATGGCGCAGGTTGGGGCAAAGTTCAGATCTGTTGTTCACAGAGTCACTGAGTCGTAAGCAGTTCAACAACACCTAACAACACCAACAATATGGAGTAGACATCAGAGAAGGCAATGTTATGTTAAGAAAATCCTGTGTGTGAATTGTTTAGGAACTATAAAATGCCAGTGTGATTGGTATTAGAGGAAACCAATAAAAACTAGATGGTGAACATAATATTGTGGGAGAGAAGAACAATGAGAAGTATAAAGAGCTCGGGACTGAGAGAGAAGAGATTATTCATCCAATTCTGCTTCTTCATTCTCAGTCTGTATGATGTTGGGCACATCACTCATCCTTTCTAAATCTCTGCTCTTCTGCTGTAAAATGAAAAGGCCATGACAAATTATTTTTCGTTTCACCTTCTATGCTTATTGCAAATTTCCTTCTCTCTCTCTCTCTCCCCCCTATATTGTGCCCCAAGGGCTCCTTCATTCATTCATCATTCCCTAAACCAAACACACTGTTAAGGAAGTGATTCATGGTGATCATCCATCAGGTTTTCAAGCTGTGAATCGTCATGGGATTGCCCATATTTCTCTGATAGAGTGGCTAGTGGATTCGAAACACCAACCTTTTGGTTAGTAACCTAACATGTAACACATTATGCCACAATTGATCCTTTTATTAATCATTAAATTCACTGCCTTTGAGTGGAACTCAGAGCAACCCTCCATATTGGTGGTTTCCAAGGTTGTAAATCTTTATAAATGGAGACTGCCTATTTTTCTTCTGAGGAGCCCTTGGTAGACTTGAACCACTAACCTTTTTGTTAGCAGCCTGATAGTTATGCAGTATGCCACTTAAGGCAGGAAGAGAAAAGTGAAAATTTGAATGGGATATGAACTTAGCCCATTAGAATGTCAATAATGGAGGGAAGAAAAGGCAAATGAAGTATGGCAAGGGTGTGGGGGAAAAAACTATACTCTCATTAATTACTTGTTGTTGATTGCCATTGAGTCAGGCAGAACTCATAATGACCCTCTGAACAAAAGACCTGAAGCCTTTCTATAACTGTCATTTCTCAAAGTTCATAGAGTTTCCAGAGGCATGTTGTTAGAAAGTGGATGCCACTCCTGCTTCCAACATTAATTACTAGTAGGTCTATAAGTGGTATAGTCACTGTGAAAAACAATTTAGGGTTCCTTAAAGAGTCATTAGAGAACTTCCATATGATCCAACAATCCCAGTCCTACACACAGGCAAATGAAAGCAGGAACCCAAACAGAAACCTTGACACATGTTCATTGCAGTGCTTTTCGCAATATCCAAAAGGTAGAAACAACCAAAATGTCCATAAACATATGTATGCAGAAACAAAATGTGCTATCTACACAAAATGGAATGCAACCAAGTCATAAAGAGAAATAAAATCTTGATGCATTCCATAGCATGGGTGAACCTGGAAAGTCCTGACTCAGCAAAATAAGTTATTCCCGGAAGCATATGAATTAAGCGAATATGTAGAAACCAAAGTTTACTGGTTGTTTTGGGTGGGATTTTATTTCCTTAGAAATAAGCAAGTACACAAACACAAACTTGTGGGTCAAATATTCTTTGAGTATCCTTAGTCTAGCCTACTGACCAGGAAACCCTGTTCAATCACGTTTATTTGGTAATTGGTTATTTACTGTCTTGGAGTAAAATTGAGGCATTGAGCTTACATTGTTTTTTAACTCTTTCTCTATTATTTTGTCACTTCCAATGCTCAAGTTCTGTCTTCAATTACATCTTGTTAAGCTGCTGGAAGAAGATATTTGAGAGCAGGATGGTTCCTTGCGTAGGAAACGGACCCAATTGGTATATTTCCCTTTGGGTTATAAGATCTTTAAGATCTAGAATCATTCTCCTCCCTCCAGAAGAACTTGTTGACTTCTTTCTGCCGTGAAATGGGAACACAACAGCTGCCTGCCTTTGGGAAGTTGAAAAGAAACAGGTTCAGAAGCTCTGAGTACAGCAAATGGGCGTTGTAGGTGGAGAAACAGCCCAAAATAAATACAGCTGTTAAGGCAGAAAATTCTATTTACTTTGGCACTTTTGAGATCTACTCTAGGGGAGAGAGCTGCTGATCACGAGTTTCTCTATATACTGGCGATGGGGGGCTCTAAGGGAGACCCTAGTGCGAGGCACGTTCAAACTAATCACTCAGTTTACATTGGTGTTATTAAGTGCCGTTGAATCAACTACAACTCATATCGACCCTCTACTGTCCCTATCTGGACAACAGAGCTAAACCTTGCCCTATGAAGCATCATCCACATATCCTCATGATATGTGTGAGCCCATTCAGGATATACTTAATGATTAACGGATTGACCAGGCATCTCAAATGACGGAAGACAAAATTAAAATGATGAGCAAGTCTCTGTAGTGGGAAACCTGTGTTAATGTCTTTCCTAGTTTGGAATACAGCTGACAGGGAACTTCTTTAAGAAAGGAAGTTCCAGCTTTTTGTTTGTCACACAGATGTGGAAAACAGATACTAGGTAGAAAAGCTAGATTCTAGTCTTTGTTTGCTGACTTGCTGTAGGAGCTTGGTAAAGCATTGCCCTCTTCCTGGCCCTCACTTCCTCGACTATCACATGAGGCAATGGGAAGAATGGGAAGGATATGGAAATGAGGACACGTAACGTTCACAGTCAAACACTCTGGCTCTGCTAACCCTCAGTGTGACCTTTGTTGGCAAAGAGAATAATTGCTGAATCTCTAACTTAAGCTCTGCCAGGCAAAACCGTTGGGGAACATGGCAGCTCTGAGTTACCGTGGAATTTATAACGAAAATGTAAATTGACATATAAGCATAGATGTTGGTAATGGGCAGACGGAGCTTTGAATCTTGACTCCACCACTTCCCAACTCTGTGCTTACCTATGAGTTACTTAATCTCTTTTACTTCTAAAGGCACGTGGTTCAAATCCACCAGCTGCTCCACAGGAGAAGGATGAACAACCTCCTCCCATGTGATTAACTGCCTCTGAAAACCCACTGGAGGGTCAGCTATGGGTTTGTTATGACTCAATGACACGCAGCAACATCAATAATTTGGTAAATTGAAATAATAGTAGCCATATCACGGGGTTGTTATGATGAATAAACTAAAATAAAATACTAGCACAAAGTTTGCACAAAGTATCATACATAGTGATTATTATTATTATTGCTAGTAAAACATGGCTAATATTTATGTCAATACTACTTATATTTCAAACTTCTAGGATTCTGATTAACTTAATCCCAAATCAAACGCATTTCTTTTTAATTTTTTTTTCTTGTTATATAGCATCAAATTGTATCTGAATGGCATAGGAAGAGATTGCCCCTCCTTCTCCAGCAAAGCATCTGGTGGATTTGAACCACATGCCTTAGGGATTGCAGTGCAGCTTCTTGCCAGTAGGTTACCAGCACTCCCTCAAACACATTGTTAAACTTTGACCTTAATTAAAGGGTTTCCCCTCCTCCTTCTTTACCCCAAGAAAAGTGTCAGTCAGCTAAGTCTAATACAAGAGAACAAATATTGCATAACTCCACTTACGTAAACTATCAATAGTAGGAAAATCCATAAAAAGAAAAGAATATTTGTGGTTACCAATGGTTGTTGCGGGGAAGGAAATTGGATTTAGGAAAACAACAAGAACAAAATTGCCGCTTTCATGGATTTCTAGATAATAAATTATAAATATGTCAGATGCTAAGGAGAAAAATAAAGTGTCTAGAGAAGAAACAGTTAATATGGTAGCCTGGGAATATCTTGAGAAATAAAAAGATGACATGAGGACAAACACCTGAGGGAAATGAGAGAGGGACTTACATGGACAGTTATAAATAAAGCTTCAAACTAGTTGATTATGGTTCTCACTCTTGTTGAGAATTTTAATTTCTACCCAATTGGCAGCCTCATGATGGATGATGAACAGATCAAGATTGTTGACAGCTTCAGTTTGCTTGACTCTACAATCAACACTCTTGATACCAACAGCTAAGAAATTGAAAGATGAATTGCATTGGGAAAGTTGGCTGTCAGAGACCTCTCCTAAGTACTGAAGAACAACGATGTCAGTCTGGAGACTAAGGTGTACCTGATCCCAGCCATGGTCTTTGCAATTACTTGCTATGCATCAGAGAGCTGGATAATGACTAGGGATGATAGAAGAAGAGTTGATGCCTTTGAGCTTTGGTGCTGGAGAAGAGTATTGAATATACCATGGACTGCTAGGACAACCAACAAGTTCGTTCTAGAGAGAGTGAAGCCAGGCTGCTCCTTGGAGGCAAGGATTCTGAAGCTTCTTCTGACATACTTTGGACATGTTGCAAAGCGGGATCAGTCCTTGGAGAGGGACATCATGCTTGGGAGGGTGGAGGGACAGACAGCACAGGAAAGGAAGACCCTTGATGAAATGGGTTGATTCCATCACTGGGGTAACGGGAATAGGTGTGTCAGAGACAATGAGATTGGCAAGGGATAGAGCAGAGTTTAGGGTCGCTATGAGTCACAAGCAACGCAACAATACATAACAACAACCACCACCCCAGATACACAGAATCAGAAACTACATTTTTAACAAGCACTACAGATGTTTCTTACAAATTCCCAGGCAATCACTCAGGGGGCAGAGACCAAACCAGAATGAACTGGGGAAAAGGTAGAGTGATAATCACGCCATAAAAAAATTAACTCTCAAAAAGAATGCCTTTTTAATAAATTCTTAAAATTCCAAAAATACATGAGTCAAGCTTCCAATAGGTGGTAAGTTGTGTGGAAATACCATTGGGGAAGTAACTGTATTAGACTCTGCCAGATTTCTATCAATATTTGTCATCATAAGTGTGGTGGTTAGGATTGTGTGGTTGGATTTTCTGGCTTGGCATTTGTGTAATGATGTGGTAATCTCCCATGGAGTGGTCTGATATGATTCCCTCCAATACTGTATAAAAATATTAGAGTGAGATGTGACACCTGTAGATCAGTTGTGGGATGACCACACACACACACACGTGAATACTCTAGCATAGCATTTTACTTGAACAGAATCCTGCATTTAAGTTGTCACTTCTAGGTCTTTGGTCTTGAGCCAAAGGTCTTCCATATTGCCTACCAACCTTATATTTGCAACATCCACAGCCAACCATGCCTTCTCACCTTCTGACCTTGTGTTTGTCACCTCCGGAAGCTATGTAATCAAAGTAGGAGAGGCTATATCCCAAGACCTGGGGACCTGGGACTTGTCTGCCTCTGTGTGTGTGTGTGTG
Source organism: Elephantulus edwardii (assembly GCF_000299155.1). Taxonomy (NCBI): domain Eukaryota; kingdom Metazoa; phylum Chordata; class Mammalia; order Macroscelidea; family Macroscelididae; genus Elephantulus; species Elephantulus edwardii. The sequence continues at coordinate 4,381,813 of NW_006399920.1, read as the reverse complement.
TCTGTCTGTCTGTGTGTGTGTGTGTGTGTGTGTATAAACTTCACTAGTTTTGCTTCTCTAGAGCAGTCAGCCCAAGATAATACACTTCTCCACACTCTAGTAGAGAAAATAAGTGTTCTAGATATGTTGTAACAACAATTCTGCTTTTATCATTTTGTCTAAAGTCAATAAATTATAGGCTTCTGAAAAAAAGAGAATCCCTGGGCAATGTATTTAAGTTTTCAGGCCATCTATAAAAATAAAATTTAAAAAGACATCAAACAACAAGACAAAACAGAAACAGTAATTTAGGTAGGGTGTGAATTTAGCTGTTTTTTGAAGCCTGTAAGAGATCCCAACATACTGATCCAAACTTAGCATGCTAAACTCTGCAGTTCTAAAGTAAAAGAAAAAGAAAATTCATTTCAGCCAAAAAAGATCAGATTTCCTTTTTCAGAAAGAAGCCTATGGAAACATTTTGTCTCTAGTGATCCAGGAAGTAAAACCAAAAATCCCAGACAGATAGTGTTGCAGATTGTGTTCTCAGGGCAACATTCCAGACTTCTGTAAAGCCCAGTTCACAAGAGTAAACTTTGTCTAAACGGCTCTCCACACCTTAAAACAATATCACAGGGTGCACATGAAATCAAACTGCATCCAGATGGCAAGAAATTGGTTGAAACTCCCATCACAAGACAACAGAGTTCAACTTTCATTAAATCATTGATTTAGTCATTCTAAACATAGCAATTACAGGCCTAATTGAACTAAGGGTGTTCTGGTGGCCTTCTGGGTGGAGAGTTGTGTTGCCAAACCAAAGGCACATGGTTCAATTTCTGCTCTACAGGAGAGAGATGGACAATCTCCTCCCACGTGATTACCGCCTTTTAAAACCTACTGGAGGGTCAGCTATGAGTGGGTTCTGACTCAATGGCTCATAACAACAACAGCACAGATATTAAGTATTGTGTTAGCTGTAAGAGGCTCTGATGGTGCCACTGGAACTTTGGGCTGCTAGCAGAAGACCAGCAGTTTAGATGCAGCAGTCACTCCATGAGAAAGATTTACAGCCTAAGTAATTCTATGGAGCAGTTCAATTGTGTCCCGTGGGGTCACTCTAAGTTGGAACCAGCATGAAGGCAGTGAGTTTTTTGTTTGTTTTTCATGGTTTACTCTTGTTGAGGGTTTTGTTGTTACTTAAATTTGTTTGTTTGTTTTTTGGCTTGTTTGGTTGATTAGTTTCAGTATGTTAAATGCCCGGACTACAGACATAAAGAAGGCAAAGATCTTCCCCTCTAATACACAAAGATTCTCACACATACTCTGCGATACCAGCAAGATGTCAATTGCTTATTCATCTCAGAAGATAAAAATTAATGTTATCCCAAAGCCAAAAAACATTTTTAACTACTTCTGATGAATTGCCTCTGACTCTTAGTTAACTGTGTAGATGGGAACAGACTGCCCCATATGGTTTCCGGCCTGTAAGTCCTCACAGGAGCAGACTGCCTCCCAGAGGAGCAGCTGGTAGATATGAACCGCGGACCTTTTGATTATCAGTCTGATGCTTAATCCATTATCAATAGTGAATAATAAGATAAAAATGAAAATCATTCCAGAATTAAGGTTGCATAGAGAAGTGTACTCGGGGTAGGGGGTGGGGGTAAGGGACGTGGGAATTGTATACTAATGAAGGAATTTTTTTCTTTTTTTTTTTTCTCTCTTCGGAGGGGGAAGCGAGCTGGTGGGGAGGGGTGGGCAGGGAGAAAATTGCGGCAATGAATGAATGGAAATCCAAAACCTCTGTAAAAAAAAAATTTTTTTAAAAATTAAAATCATGACACTATTTGATCTATGCTAAGTCAAAGACATTAAAAATTAAAACTGTTATAAAATACCTCTTTTTCTAAATAAAACCTGCAAAGAAATATGAAATATTTTTAGTTATTTAAGATAATAAAGAAGAACATGACAGCAAGATTGGAGGAAGTATCATTAGCAACCTATAATATGCAGATAGTATAACATTGGTTGCTGGACGTGAGGAAGACCAGAAGCACTTGCCAATGTAAATCAAAGGCTTCGGCACTGACTCTGCACAGTGTCCAGAAAATAAAATTCTTCACAGCTGCACCAATAAGCATCATGACAAGCAGAGAAAAGTTTGCAGTTGTCAGGAATTTTCTTTTACTTGGACCCACAATCGGTGCCTCTGGAAGCAGCAGTCAAGAACTCAAACGATGTATTGACTTAAACAAATCTGCTACAAACAATCTCTTTAAAATATTAAAGAGCACTGATGTCACTTTGAGTACCAGGGTACACCTGGCCTAAATAATATTTCTCTCTTTTTTTTTATTTTAAAGTATAATGTTGGTAAATAATATTGCCTATTATTTCAGAAGAACAAATAAATAAATCTTGGGGTAAGTATAGTTAGAATGCTCTTTACAAGTGAGACTTTATTTTATATATGTTGATCATATAATTGAAGGTACCAGACATTGGGGGGGAAACCATCATGCTTGACAAAGTAGGGAATCAGAGAAAAGGAAGACCCTCACCAGGATAGACTGACGCAGGAGCTGCAACTATGGGCTCAGACACAGTAATGATCTTATTGGTTCTGCTTTAGTTCACCTCCTCATCCCTCTGACCCCTGCAGTCTCCACTAACTCACCTCTGTTTCCACTTGCAGACTTCCCAGTTGTTTTTCCATTCAGTCAAAAGATTACTTATTCACAAATATTTGGTCTTGGTGATTAAATATTCTTCCCCCAGCATACCAGACAGGCACATGTACAACATGTCTATGTCTTGGGCCATCACCGTCTCTGACGTTCAAGATGCCTGTACAAGGAAGAAACTTACTGCTATTTCCTCTATTTCACATAGCCTTTCTCTTTGTCTTTGCCAATTCCTAACTTCTAGTTATACCTAGAAGACGGAAGACTGTACACATTAACACTTCAGATTTTGCTTATAAATAACTGAGACATTTCTGAATAATTAAAATGAGGGTGTTCCTCATACATGATACAGGATAACTCAAAAGCCAAAATAATAATAATAATAATAATGTACGTCTTCTTTTCACTTGAAACTTTGCCAGTATCTTGAATATTTGAGTAACATTAAATCAAAATATACTTTTAAAACTGAATACCTATAATCCAAATTGATAGAAAAATTACCCAGATGGGGAAAAGAATTAATTTAAGCAATTTTAGATACAATTCTCTTAACTAGATATCCTTAATTAGTAAGATACATATATTCTAAAAAAGACAAATTTATAGAAAATTCAAACTTTATTTAGTGTTGTTTTTAATAGGAATACTGGTGTTGGAAGCCGATAACTATCTTTTGTATATTATAAGACAGAGTGAATATTATTTGTAATATTTCAAAATGAGGATTTCACTCTAAAAGCTACAAATCTGGAATGGGGAAATGTGAGCCATGACACTGTGGTTCTGATATCAATGAGAACTCAGGATTTTTAGAAAAGAGAATGCCTTCATTTGGGCCACAGAAAAGAGCTGGAAGCAACGATGCCCCAGGAACAAGCCCATTTAGAACCTAAATAACTTAATTTTCATTCTTATTCTCCCTGCAAAGAATCAGAACTATCTGAAGAAACGACTGAAACTAGGTCTAGGATATAAATAATACAAAGTAAAAAGAAAGCCTCACATTGTGTCAGAAAGTAGGGACATGCTTACAGACTAATCAATTCATGTTACTCTGCAAGAGAGAGGTTTTTTCCCATATGAAATATTATGTGAAACCCTAATATATAATGCAGGCAAAAACAGATCAGTGACATGAGAAGTCTCAAATTCCAGGGCATTCACTCCATCTTCTATCTTATGCCCACTCAGAATAAGTCCTCCAGACCCATAGTCTGAGACACACTAGTCTATTGAAAAGAGTCTGGATTTTAATGTTTGGGGACATGGATTTTAGCCCAAGTTTGGGCAAAGACAGGTATATGACCTTAGATAAATATTTAGTCTCTCTGGGACTTATTTACTTATGTGTAAAGCAGGGCTAAAGCTACTGATTTACCTATTTCACAGTTGTTAGGATCAAAGAAAATTATTTGAAAGGTTAAAAAGGAAGGGTTTATGCCAATGTAATTCATTACACCCCATGATGCCTTTAGCCACATTCCTGTGTACCATTTGGCAGCTGTCATTCTTTGCAGCTGCCAAATGGCCATGTAGCTGAAAGGGATTTTTAACATATATTAGGGAAAGAGGTCCTGTTCCAACATTGTATTCATCACAGATTTACTAATTACGTTCTGTGCCAGGCACTTGACAGCACAAAGACACGGGATAAAATTATCAAGGACTTCATGATCTAATAAAGAAAAAGTAGCATAAGTAAAATATTGACTATGGAATTCTTATAGACTGAATTTGTGTTTCCCCAAAATATGTGTTGTAAATCTTATTATTTACACCTGAGATAAGAATCCTGGTGATATAACACACCACCTGTGAGGCTGCTAACTGTAAGATCGGCTATTCGATTCCAGCCGGTCCCCCACAGGAGAAAGATAGTTTCATCCACCCTCTAAAACGGACACCAGTAACCTGATGGAGGGTCGCTATGAGCCAGACCAATTTGATGGTGATGTGTTTTGGTTGGCCTGAGTTCTACGACTCCTTTGTCAGCCGCAGGTCAGTGAAAAAGAGGAAAATTTTCAGAGAGGTGGCTCCGCACAGTGACTGCAACAGTGGGTTGAGTTAAACATATCAGATTGTGAAAATAATACAGGATCAACTTCCGTGCGATTTCCTGGTCACCTAAGGGTTCAGTTCCGTATAATGGCACATAACAGCAACAACAACAATATGAAAAAGAAAAGAAGCCCTCATGGCACGATGGCTAAGCTCCTCAGGTGCGTTGACCAAAAGGTTGGTGGTTCACACCCTCCAGCCTGTCTACAACAGAGCTATATAGCAGTCCACTTCTGTAGAGATTTGCAACTTTGGAAACCTTAGGGATCAGTTCTACTCAATCTTCTCTAGTCATTAAGAGTTAGATTCAGACCAACAGATGCAGCAGCCATAGCAGATCCTGCTGCTCCCTCTCCGTTCGTCTGCCCTCCACCCACCGGCCTGGGGTCCCTTCCTCCTAATCCCTTCCACCTCCTCTTCCAGACGCCCACTGAGCCTCCATAGCCTTGCAGCCCGCCCCTACTGTTCTGCACAGGCCTCTGCCATTGCCCTTCCCACCGGTTTCCCTCCCCGCCCCCCTCCCCAGTCGACTTGTGCTGGCAGTTTTATATTTCACTTCTACTTAAAAAAAAAAAAAGTCAGATTCAACTAAACATAGTTAATAATGAAATAATTAGTCTAATGGTCTAGAATTACTACATGAATGAGCAACGGTGAAGTTCTTAAATGTATCATGTTATTTCTATCTGGTCAGCCTTACTGTAATTGAGTCGAATAGTCAGATCTATGCTTCTTACATAGTGGAGTCAAATCTTATATGTACTAGCAGCTAATTTTTGTTTAAAAGCACATCACTTATAAAAGCTTAAAAATATTAAGTTGTTGTTATTGTTGTTGTTATGTGCCGTCGAGTCGTTTGCGACTCATAGCGACCCTATGTACAACAGCCCTAAACCCTGCTCTATCCTGTGCCAATCTCATTGCCTCTGACACACCCATCCCGATTACCCCAGTCATTGAATCAATCCACCGCATAGAGGGTCTTCCCCTCCTGCGCTGTCCCTCTACTCTACCCAGCATGATGTCCCTCTCTAAAGACCTGTCTCTCCTTACAACATGTCCAAAGTATGTCAGACGAAGCCCCAGAATCCTTGCCTCCAAGGATTAATATTAAGTACTTAGAAATAATTCTGACAAAAATACGTTAGGAACAAAGAGCACTGAACAATATGAAATATTGCTGACAAGAAAAGCAAAATCAATGGAGCATGATATCTTTTCATGGGTCAAAAGACAATATTAAGACATTATCAACTAAAGTCATTGCCATCAAATTGGAACTGACTCATAACTGATACTCCAGGAGGTTTTTGGAGGCTAAGAATTCCAAGGGAGGAGAACACCTATCTTCCTTCTTGAGAGCAGCTAGCTGGTGGATTTGAACTGCTGGAGAAGAGCCACCCTGGAGTTAGCAGTGCAGCCTGCTATGGAAGGTACTAGTTCTCTCCAAATTGACCTCACTTCAACTCAATCTCAATAAAAAAATGTCATCAGATGTTTTATTAAAAACAAATTTTAAAATTTACATAAAAATGCTTAGAACCAAAAATAACCAAAACAAATCTGAAAAAGGTTATCTGATCTCAAAAAATGTTATGAAGCTACAGTAATCCAAACAACATGGTAGTAGTGTAAAGCAGGGAATAAAATAGACTAGGGGAGGCCAGAAATAATGACACAAATGTATATTGGCAAAAGGTGTTATTAACAAAATGGCATTCAGATAATTTATTATTAATATTCCATTTTTAAAACTGGACTTCAATCCATCACTTTCTTCACAAACAAAATTTAACTCAATATAAGTTATAAACCTGAGTATAAATTATAAAACTTCTAGGAAAAAAATATCGGAACAATAGGACTAGAAAG
>NW_006399920.1:4334499-4374966 GCF_000299155.1 Elephantulus edwardii | reverse complement strand
GAATGGAAATCCAAAGTCTCTGTAAATTTTCATTGGAATTAATAATAAATTTTAAAAAAGAATAAAAATCAAAGGATGGGGGGAAGAAAGAAAAAAAAATAGTGAGGATTGATGTATTTATCCTTTATTCAGATTTTAGAAACCTAGTATTTCAGAAAGATAAGCCTATACAAAGTGTTTTGCAAACTTTCCTGAAAGATTTAAAGCACCTCCTTGTGATAAAAACACTAAAAATTCTGGAGCAAAGCATCTAAATAATAAATAATAACAAAAGCCAAAACAATCAAACCCAGTGCTGTAGATCCAATTCAACTCATAGCAACTCCAGGAGACAAGGTGGAACTGTGTTTGAAACAATTGTTTCAAACCTTTACAGATTCAATCCAATTCAAATCTTTACTGGTTCCATCTTCTGACCTTTGCAGCCAAGCACTTAACTACTATACCACCAGGGCTCTTTGAAAAATCATGCAAAGTATTACTAATAAAAACTTTAAGTATTCTCAGAAAAACTTTACTGTCAAATGAGTTTATCACCAATTTACAATTTTAAAAAGTGTATTTCTTGTATTTACAGAAATTTTTTTGAACTTTGGAATTACAAATAAACTGTAGATCATATTAACTTCAAAAACTGTGCATGTCACTGAAAAAAAGCATCACAGTAGAAAGTTCTGCAGAGAGTGGATAAAAAATATAGAATGAAATTTAAAAAAATATCAAAAACCTGGTGCAATAGAGACTAATGGAATGAATCCACAGTACTATGGCCCATAGTCACCTTTCCAGCCTGAAACAAAATTCTACTCTGTGGCTCAACTCTTAGCCAAACAACAGACTGGCCTATTGGGTGGGTAAGGAGTTGTGCTGCCATCTCAAAGACATGCAATTAGAACCCATCATTTGCTCCACGTGAGAAAAATGAGTAGTCTACTCTCATATACTTCATTGCCTTTGAAAAGCCACTGGACAGTCAGCTATGAGTTGGTTCCTACTCGATGGTACAAAGCAATAAAAATACAGTGAACAGGGAGCTCTCGTGGCTTAGTGGCAAAGAGCTGTGCTATCAACCCAAAGGCATGTAGTTTGAATCTACCAGCTATTCCATAGGAGAAAGATGGGCAGTCTCCTCCCATGCGATTTTCTGCCTGTGAAAACCACTGGAGAACAGCTATGAATTGGTTCCAACCTGAGGGTACACACAAAATGTTCTTCTTGTTGTTGTTGGATGCTGTCCAGTCAAGTACAATGCATGGTAACACTATGAACAACAAATCACAGCAACAAAGGGTAAACAATAACACCTGGAGGCTCTCACTCCTTGAACAGTCACATAAGATCAAAATGGTAGCATGTGCTCAGGGATAAAGCATAGACGGATTAATGAAAAAAGAATCACAGAAGAATGTTGTTACATTGTGAGTATTATAATGAATACCACAAAGACAAAAATATGCTAAAAAAAAACAACACCCCAACGAAAAACCCACCAAAATATGGATGAATGTCGTTGCTGTTCTTAGGTGCTTTTGAGTGGAATATGACTCACAGTGACCCTATGAACAAAAGATCTAACCTCTATGCTATCCTGTGCCATCCTTATCATCTGACATACTTGAGCCCATTGCTGCAGTCACTGTGTCTGAGTGGTTGAATGGAAAACCAATATGTTTTGTAAAGCTTCTTGCAAATCATAATAAAAAGAATATTATACAGAAAAGGAAAACTGATTATACTATTCCATGCAGATCAGCTATATTTTTATGTCAAGTTGGAACAACTCAGAGCTAACTATTCAGCAGGATTTTGAAAGCTGTAAATCACACAGGAGGATATTGCCCATCTTTCTCCTAAAGTTCTGCTGGATTTGAACCTCCTGCCTTCATGTTAACAGTGCAAATCTTTAACCACTAGGTCACAAGAGTACCTTGTTGACACCCACTCACCACTTTGACATCTGTGTGCAGTTGCCTCTTCTCCATGTATAACTTAGTTCCTTTTTTATAGGACAGGCAAATACAAGACACTGAAGCAAGGGAAAAGAGAGAAAGAGACTGAAATGGAAAGAAGAAGGAAATAATATCAGAGTCAGCTAATTGGCAAAAAAAAAAAAGAACTGAAAAAGAGCAGATTCATCAATGGTTTAAATGAAATTATATCCATGTTTGCAATTGGCTTGCTTTACTGCCTGTAATTTCAATATTGTATGTCAACATGTTCATGATACAAAGTATATTATAACCATCCTAATGTTGTAAATTCTAATCTTCATGATAATGAAGCATGATTAGATGTTATGATCATTCTTTTCTGATTAAGGAAACATCCCCTCAAGTGTGTGCCATACAAATACATGAGATATATGTTTAGATTGTCTGGGGAAGAGTTAGAAACCTTTTTGTCTAATGTACACTTGGTGTAAATAGAACAAGGGCCACATGGGAATGGCAATGTCTGACTTTTATCAGCTTCACAAAGGGGAACTGTCCTCATCAACAATATCAGTAACACAAAACCAATTCCCACGAGGTCAGACATGTCCCACACACTGCCATTCCTCTTTCTATTCATCTCAACACCAATCTTACTGCTTTACTGGGTTCAAAAACCCAATACTATAGCTCACAGACCACATAAAACTATATTGGGAAAGGAAAAAGTTTATAATCCAGATTACTAACAGAATACCGTCAGGACAGCTTCTGAAATGTGCACACAGACACCTCAGCCTTGAGACTTTAGGACAGTGTCCCCAAGTCCTCAGTTCTGCCAAGATTGGCATCAAACAACAACAACAGAATGATGACAAAGTTTCCTTTCACCAGTTCCCTTTACTATATCTTAAGCTATTTCGTTGAACCATGATGAGGGATGACCCCACAGACTGTTCTTTCCTTCTTGCACACTCTCTGTACCATATTACTTAAACCAAACACCTAAAATATTCAGTTTTCCCTTTCAGTTTTCACCAAGCAGACACCAAGCAGATGTCTCTGGGCCCTCGGCCTCCAACAGAGAAGTTCTCATGAACTCACGCAGAACTCCAAAATTCCTGTCTTTCTTTTCAAATAATCAAATGAAGCACAGCACATTTGTAACAAAAGGCATGGACAATCTTGACACTCAGACCAAAATATCTTTTTTTTTAACTATTTCTAGCTGTTGATGTTTATGAAGAAGAATGTAGCATCAGGATAAGAGGAAGACTCATCAACAATCTGCACCTTGCAGATCACAGCCTTGCTGAAAACAAAGTCTTGATGCACTAGCTGTAAAAGATCAAGGACTATAGCTTTCAATATGGACACATTTCAATTTTTATAAAATGAAAGTCCCTATCACTGGGCCAATAGGCAATGACATGATAGGTGGAGAAAACATTGAAATTGTCAACAATTTCATCTTACTTGGATCTGCAATCCAGCAATCAAGAGATCAAAAGACATGTTGTTACATTGAGAAAGTCTGCTGTAAAGGAAAGCTCTGAAGTTCTGAAGATGACGGCCGTTTAAAGACTAATGTGTGTCTACTTCAAGCAATGGTCTTTCCAATCACCTACTATGCATCTGAGAGCTGGACAATGAATAAAGATGACAAAAGAAAAGATATCTTTGAACTGTGGTGTTGTAGAGTCCTGAACATCCCATGGACTGCCAAAAGAACAAACAGGTATGTCTTGGGGAAAGGTGCAGCCAGAGTTCTCCTCAGAGGCAAGGATAGCAAAGCTTCATCTTACATACTTTGGGTATATTGTTAGGGGAGAATATTTCTTGGAGAGGGACATCATACTTGGAAAGGTGGCAGGTCAGAGATAAAAGGAATACTCTCAACAAGATCAATTGATACAGTGACTGCAGCAATGGGCTCATCAAAATGGGTCCGTGATGATAAGGATAGCACAAGATAGTGTAGGGTTCAGATCTGTTTTTCACAGGGTCACTATGAATCCCACTCAACTTGACAGCACCTAAAAACAACAACGCTGATTCTTGGATATGTTATGATTAGAATTAAAATGGTACCCCCCAAAAAAACCCCTATGATTGTGGGTTTTGGTCATAGATGAATTGCTTCATGGTTTGTTAGAGTCTTTTCCAAATGAGTAAGTTAAGTAGTGTTTATATAATGAAGAGAGAGCTCTGGTAACTTAGTGGTGAGCTGTATGAAGACAATCTAAGAACCTGGCCTTTGTAATCACTTGCTGAATTTCATCCATTTCTCAAGAAATGTGCTATTGTGCACCAAAGGAACTCTGGTGGCCAAGTGGTAAGAAGTGCTGCAATCCCAAAGGCACATTGTTTGAACTACTCAGCTGCTCTACAGGACAAGGATGGGCAATCTCCACCCATACAATTAACTGTCTCTAAAAACCCTCTGGAGAGTCAGCTATGAGTCAGTTCTGATTTGATGGCACATAATAACAACATACAGTGAAAAACCAATGGGAACTCTGTGGTTTCACTTAAACCAATTATCTTCTGGGGGAAATGAATGACAGTTTTGCATAATGCAATATAGCTTTTGATTTCTTGACTGCTACTTCCATGAGTGTTAATTAGGAATCCAAGTAAAAGTATATCCTTAACAACTTCAATCTTTTCCTTATTTATCATGATGTTGTTTATTGGTCCAATTTTGAGGATTTTTTTCTTCATGTCGAAATATAATCCATACTAAATATTGTAGTCTTAGTCTTCTGCAGTATGTGCTTCAAGTCCTCTTCCCCTTCTGCAAACAAGGTTGTGCTTTCTGCATAATGCAGGTCATTGATGAATCTTGCTTCAGTCCTGATACCTAGAAATTAAAACCCATTGCCAAAGAGTTGATTCTGACTCACAGTGAGCCTACAGGGCAAAATAGAGCTGTACCTTATGGTGGTAGTGGTGGTGTGTGCCATTGAGTCGGGACCCACCGGTTTTTCAGAGGCAGTTAATCATATGAGAGGAGATTGCCCATCCTTCTCCTGCGGAACAACTGGTGGATTTGAACCACATAACATCAGTATTGCAGCACAGCTTCTTGACACTAGACCACCAGTGCTAAATCCTTGCAGAAGGCAGAGTGCTTCATCTTTCTCCCACAGTGTCTGATGGGTTTGAACCACTGACCTTTTGATTAGTAGCTGAGCACTTAGCCAGTACATTATGAGGGCTACCTGCAATTGACTAATTGTAAACTCTAATCAAGTTTAAAATTTGTAAAAGCACTTGGCTTGTACAAATGAAGCAATCTGAAAATGAAATCTTCGTCTTAAAGTCTTAACATGAACCTAAAAATCCTTGTGGATTTAAAAAGCTACCTTACCAACAGCAATCCCTCTAACTTTGATGCTGACTTAACCATGAATCCTAAAAGTTCTATTCTTTTCCTCTGAAGTCTGGCAGGTGTAGGATATAAAAATATACTCCCAAAGTATCTTCCCAGTTTGGTCAAGCAGGTGGGCTCACTTGTATCTTAAGGATCTTGGTACACAGTATTACTGTAACTAAATCTTCACAATAGACTTCCAGAAACACACGACTAAGGAAGCAATCTTACCACTAAAAGATTACCAGAAAAACCTGGCCTATAAGTCTTTTAACAAACTGAATGGCATACACCTTTAACCAATCATTATCTCACTTATGCATCATCCACATATCCATGCCTCATTCGTGTTTCTAGATATCTTGCCTTTGAATCCTCAGATTGTCTTTCAGAAAGTTATGGAGTCTGTAACTTTCACTCTCCACCCCAACTACATAAAAACGTTCTTTCACCCATTGCCCAGAAGAGCAATCATCCTCATTCCGTGAATATGAGAGTACTCCTGGTCTGAAACACAACCATCACCTTTGCTTAATTAACCTCTTTGGCTTTCACTTTAAACAGATGAGAGGGTATTTAGGTAGCAGAGGAAATTAAGGTTGGAATCAGCTGACCTTGATAAGTGGAGATCATCCTGGATTAACTCTATAGGCCAAATGCAACCAGAAATTTTCTTCTTAGTAGAGAGAAGCTAAAGCATTAAAAAGAGGAGAGATGACAGTGGAAGCAGAGTCAAGTCAATGTCATAAAAGAACTCAATTGACTATTGCTAGCTTTGAAGGTAGAAGGAAGCCATCAACAAAGAATTCAGACCATCTTCAGAAGTTGGAAAAGACAAGAAAATTAATTCTCCACAAGTCTCCGGAAAAGAATCTGCTTTTGCCAATACCTAATTTTTAGTCCAGTGAGACCTACTTTAGATTTCTAATCTTCAAAACCATATAATAATTTTATGTTGTTTTAAGCCCTAGCTTTGTGATAATTTGTTACAACATTAATGGAAAACTAATACAATGGGGAGACATAAAATTTGGGGGAAAATGTTAAAAGAGCTAATATTACTCAGCCAACTGAAGCAAACTAGGCCAAATGGGGCAAACCAATTCAAGCATACTTTGAAAATACTACAAGTTCCAGTCCAGACCACCACAATAAAATGAGTCACAATTTTTTTTTCATTCCAAGCGCACATAAGAGTTATGTTTGCACTGTACTTTAGTCATTAAATGTGCAAATGCATTATGAAATAACAGTGAGAATTACCAAATGTGACACAGAGACACAGTCAGCACACAATATTAGAAAAATGAGGTTAATGGACTTGTTTGACACAGCGTGACCACAAGTCTTCAATTTGAGGGTTTTAAAAAAAAAAAACCAACAAAAACAAGATACAATATCTGCTAAGTGAAATAAAGTGGTGTGTATTAAAAAGCTACTGGTGGCATACTGCATATGTTGCGAGGCTAACAGAAATGTCAGTAATTCAAATCGACCGATTGCTCCATTGGAGAAAGATAGACAGTTTCTCCCCCTTTAAGATTTACAACCTCAGAGGCCTGATGGCAGGTCACTATGTTTTGGACTTCATTCCGTGACACTGAAGTTTTTATTTATGCCTTTGAGATGTGTAGTGATAAACACAGGACCACGAGAGGCCAGTTGAAAAAAAAAAGTACTGAGCACTAGAAGTAGGTAAAGGATCCTGAGAGAAACAGTATTCCAAATTTGACTTCTTTCCCTGTTCCTAGGCTCAAACCTGGATATGAGCTCCCCAGAGAAACAGAGGAGATCAGATTTTCCTACTAGAGTTTGGCAGGATTCCTAACATACAGGTAGAGCAGAGTAGCCCAAGACAGCCAATCATTTTGTTGTTTCCATCAGGTTCTCATACTGTGCTTGCATGAGCCCACCTGACATCAGATCAGAATTACCTTGAAGGACACCTGAAAGTCTGGGATATTTTGAGGCTTGATTCCAACTTATTCTTATAATCCTTGAATAATCACCATCCCCACTCAAACCAGTTCAAGTTTTGTCTTCAAAAATATCTTCTAGCCAGGAATCTTTTGTAATTCTCAGTTATATGATTGATTGCTTTAAACCGCACTAGCAGTAGGATAAGGCATTTTTCTAAAAAAGCACGCAAAAAAACAAAAATCCAGAAAAATCTGCTTACACAGTCTTTGGATCTGAGAATCAAATGGAAACATTAATTTCTTAAAGCTGAAAGCACTTACTGGATAGAACTCCTAAGGAACCTTGAACAACCTATTGAACCAAAACAACATCCTGTTCCACAAATTCTTTCAATTCGTGTTGTGAAATAAAACAGACATATGTTTTTACCCTCGGAACATAAAACATAGTATTGAGCTTCTAATACTGAAATAGATATACTATTTCACAAAGTAAGATGAATAAGGCTCCTGCTCTGTTGGAGGAAAAAAAATTCATGGCTTCATGTTTATTTTTTTCAAGTTGAACCTATTGCCAGATTATTATTTCAAAACTAATCTCTTTCCCAATCCTCTAGAAAGGAATTCTTGGTATGTTTTGATTGGTCTGCGTGCTATCATGCATTTTAAGAACTCCTTTTTTAATCTGATGCTAATGTATTCTCTTCAAGTAAAGAGAAAGACAGAAGTGACAGCAGCGGCACCTGCATTGCTTAGCTGATATTCACTTGGTGCTATGCTGAGGAAAGGAGACAGTTCAAACCTCTTTTGTCATTTTCCTCCTTAAAGCCTTCTCCACTAGCACTATGAATTTTTCTATCACAAGCCTCAATGAACTAATTCAGTGTCTGAATGACTAATAACTTGCTCAGTGTCTATCTGCCCTGTGATAGTGTCAACTCCAAGAAAGTAAACAAGAATCTCATTTCAGTGTGGCTGTCTGGTGAGCAGGGCACTTTCCACCATGAGCTTTTCCAAGATATAACAAAGCCTAAGTTTTGAGGATCATTATAAACGTTTTCCAAATATTTGTCAAAGGATGGCTATGAAGAAATCACTAAGACCACATGTTTGTTATGATGGAACTAAGAGTTACATACTTAAGGGAACTGTGGATGAATGCTCATGCTCTTAACCATGGCATTAAAGAATTCTTCATGGTCTCAAGTGCACCACATAACATTTTGAGAAGGGAGAAGGAAGAACGATCATGGAGACATGAAACAAAGGAAGAAAATTCATTTTATTCTGATAAACCTATTTTACAAAAACTACACCAAAAAATACATATTTAGATGCTTAATATTTTATTAAGGAGCACTGGTGGCATAGACTGCAGGGAGTTGTGCTGTTCACATAAAGGCGAGGCCTCTCTAGTGGTACCTCTCTGGAGGTTCAAATCCACCAGCAACTGCACAAGAGAAAGATGAGCCATTTCCTCCTAAGACTTTTACAGCCTCAGAAAACCCACTGGAGAGTTAGCTGTGAGTTAGCTCTGACTTGACATTAACGACTTTGAATTTTGTTACTAGTATTTTATTTGCCAGGCATAATTTAAAAACATATTTTAATGGAGCTCTGGTGGCCTAGAGGCAAGAAGCTGTACTACAATCCCAGAGGTATGTGGTTCAAATCCACCAGATGCTCTGCTGGAGAAGGAGGGGCAGTCTCCTCCTGTACCAGTCTGATCTTATTTGACAGTACACACACACAAAATAATAAAACAAATTTTTTTTAAAAAAATACATATTTTTAAAGAAAGTAAGAATCTTATCAATCTTGTTGCATGCAATAATGTTATTATCTAAAACTACTCATAGTAGATTCTATGTAAGCATATTTTAAGTAAGTGGATAAATGAAGACATTAATAAGAAATGAGAATTAAATAAAGAATTCAAGCAGTCTTTAGAGGCTGTAAAAGGCAAGAAAATACCTATACTATCTGGGAGCTGACTGAAAAATAGGCCTAGTATCTAGACAACCAGTAGTGACGTGAAAATTTCTAAATATGTCGGTCTTTGAGGGACTATCTACTGATTAGTTGAAAACCTATTATTCGGCAAGCATGCCAGTATGTCTAAGTTTAGTGTGCATTTAGAATTTTTCTGCTTCTCTTAATCATTTTCATGTCTTACCAAATCATACTGTCAATATTGTGAAAATGACAATCCTACCAAAAGCAATCTACATGTCCAACACAATCCTAATCTAGATATTCATTTTTCAAGGAGATTGAAAGGGAAATTGTAAAATTTATTGGGAGAGGCAAGAGACTCAGAATAAGCAAAAAAAATCTGAGAAGCAAAAATGAGGTGGAAGGCATAGCACTCCCTGACCTCAAAAGATATACTACACAGTCGTAGTAATCAAAACAGCATAGTACTGGTAAAATGATAGGCACACAGATCAGTGGAACAGACTTGAGAACCTAAAAGAAGACCCAGCTATCTATGGTCAACTGATATTCAACAAGGAAGTAAAAATTATCAAATGGGGAAATAACAACCTCTTCAACAAATGGTGCTGACAAAAATGGACTTCCACCTGCAGAAAGCTGAAACAGGAGCCACACCTCACACCATACACAAAAATCAACTTAAGGTGATCAGAGAGCTGGCAGTAAATCCCAAAACCATAAAGTTCATAAGAGACAAATGGGGATCAACATTACAAGTGCTAGTCCAAGGTATAAAGAGACTGTAAAATACAGCCAGAAATGCACAATCTTAAGAGGATAAAATTGATGCATGGGACCTCTGAAGATCAAATCCCTGTGCACATCAAAAACTTCCTCCAACAGGGTGAAAAGAAAACCTACAGACTGGGAACAAACATTTGGTAATACCATCTCAGACAAAAGTCTTATAGCAAAAGTTTACAGAATACTCCAGGGCCTCCACAAAAAAAAACTGAACCCAATTACAAAATGGGCAAACGACATGAAAATAATTTTCACAGAGGAAAACAAAGACAAACAGACACATGAAGAAAAGCTCAAAATCACTGGCAATAAGAAATTGCAAATCAAACCAACAGTGAGTAACAGTGGCAAAATTTAACAAGGCAGCAAGTAATAAATGTTGGAGAGGATGTGGCAAGAAAGGAACTCTTATTGGTGAGATTGTAAATGGTACAACCATTCTGGAAGGCAGTTTAGCACTTTCTCAAAAATCTGAACACAGAAATTCCATATGACTCAGCTATTCCACTAGTTGGAATATACCCTGAGAAAATGAGAACTGCAGCACAGAGACTTGTACACCAATGTTCATAGCAGCACTATTCACCATCACAAGAACATGGAAACAAGTGAATAGATTTAGAAATTATGGTACATTCACACAGTGGAAAGCACGCAGCATGCAGGAGCAATGATTTTGTAAATTATTACCTAACTTGGGAGGGACTGGAGAACATTATGCTGAGTGAACTAACTCAGTCCCACAAGGGCAAATATTGTGTAAAACTGTCATTGTAGAATGAGTATAAGGATCCAAGGGGCTAGGGGAGGCTGGAAGCAAAGGGATGAGTATGTGCAGGGGGAGGGGGGATTAATCATGGGGTTGCACAATTTGGTGGGTAGGGGATGAAGGAAATTGGAAAAATATGTTCTCAAAAACAATAAATAAACTAGTATAATAATAAAAAAATTTAAAAATATTTTTAAAAATCATTCTAACTCTAAGGGTTTGCATTAGATACTCTTAGACTCACTTTCTGCATGCCTTGGGTTTTGGACGGACGCTTTGAGAACCTTGCCTCGTTTTTAGGAAGAAACTTTTTCAGAGGGGGCTGAAGATGGAAAGAGTGATTAAGAAATATTTTTAAGGGCTTGTGCTGAATATTTCAAAACCATCTCAGGAACAGGTTTGAGGCCTTGAGCACCAATGAGCGTAGACCAAATGAGCTCTGGGAGGATATCAAGAAAATCGTCCATGAAGAATGCAAAAGATCTAAAAAAGGCTAAAGAAGAATAAAAGACCAAGACGGATGTCAGATGAGACTCTGAATATTTCATTAGAGCTCTGAGAAGCCAAAGCTAAAGGAAGAAAGCAAGAAATCAAAGAGCTAAACAGAAAATGTCAAAGGCAGCCCATGACAACAAAGCAAGATACTCTAATGAAACGTGCAGAGAGCTGGAGTCAGAAAATCAAAAGAGCCGAACTCGCTCAGCGTTTCTTAAGCTGAAGGAGCTGAAAACCAAATTCAAGCCATGGGTGGCAATACTTAAGGATACTTTGGGTATAATGTTAAATGATCCAGGAAGTATCAAGAGAAGATGGAAAGAATGCACAGTCACTGTATCGGAAGGAACTGGCTGACACAGAAGAATTTCATGAAATGACATATAAGCAAGAGCCTATGGTGATGAAAGAGGAAGTTCAAGTTGCTCTGAAGGAATTGACAAAAAACAAGGCTCCAGGAATTGACAGCATACCAATTGATTTATTTCAACAAACAGAAGCTGCCTTGGATGTGCTCACTAAGTTGTGCCAGGAAATCTGGAGGACAGCCAGCTGGCCAACTGACAGGAAGAGATAGATATTTATTCCCATTCCAAAGAAAGGTGACCCAACAGAGTGTGGAAATTATTGAACAATATCATTGATATCACATTCAAGCAAGATTCTGTTGAAAATTATCAAAAAAAGTTTGGAACAATATGTCAACAGAGAACTGCCAGATGTGCAGGCTGGATTTAGAAAAGGTTGTGGTACTAGGGATATTATAGCTAATGTTAGATGGATCTTGGCAGAAAGCAGAGAATACCAGAAGAGTGTCTACATGCGCTTCTTTGACTATGCAAAGGCTTTTGACTGTGTGGATCACAACAAACTATGGCTGACTTTGAGAAGAATGGGAATCCCAGAACATTTGATCGTGCTAATGCAAAACCTATACTTGGACCAAGAGGCAGTCATTAGAACAAAGCAGGGTGACACTGGATAGTTCAAAATCAAGAAGGGGGTCCGTCAGGGATGTATTTTGTCTCCATAACTTTTCAATCTGTATGCAGAACAGATCATCCGAGACGCTGGGCTGTACGAGGAGGAATGTGGCATCAGGATTGGTGGAAGAATCAGCAGCCTGCCTTATGCAGATGACACAACCCTGCTTGCTGAAACTGAGGAGGACCCGAAGCGCTTGATGCAGAAGGTCAAGGACTGCAGTCTTCAATATGGATTGAAGCTCAACATCAAGAAAACAAAGATTCTCACCACTGGACCAATTGGCAGCATCAGGATGGATGGTGAAGAGATTGAGATAGTTACAGTTTTAGTTTCCACAGTCAACACTCTTGGTAACAGCAGCCAGGAAATCAGGAGACGAATTGCATTGGGAAAGTCAGCTGTGAAGGACCTCTCAATAGTACTGAAGAGCAACGATGTCAGGCTGGAGACTAAGGTGCGCCTGATCCAGGCTATAGTCTTTGCAATTACATGTTATGCATCGGAGAGTTGGACAGTGAATAGAGATGATAGAAAGAAAATTGATGTCTTTGAGCTGTGGTGCTGGAAAAGAGTGTTGAATATACCATGGACTGCTGGGAGAACAAACAGGTTTGTCCTGGAGAGGCTGAAGCCAGAATGCTCCTTGGAGTCAAGGATTCTGAAGCTTCATCTGACATACTTTGGGCATGTTGCAAGGAGGGACTAGTCCTTGGAGAGGGACATCATGTTTGGGAGAGCGGAGGGATGGCACAGGAGAGGAAGACCCTCGATGAGATGGATTGATTCTGTGAGGGGAGTGGTGGAAATGAGTGTGTTTGAGACGGTGAGGTTGGCACATGATAGAACGGCGTTTAGTGCTCTTGTACATAGGGTCCCTATGAGTCACAAACGACTCCATGGCACATAACAACAACAACAGCATGCTGAATATGCTTTTGACAGTCTTTGAGAGCTTCTGATAACTATTTAAATGGCCTCCCAATTACTCTTAGTTATCAAATATGTTCACTAGAACATTATATAAACTGTACCAATACTTAAATGGGCTTTCTCCTTTTCTTTCACTTTTCTTTTATCCTCATGTATTTAAAAATAAACAAAGCAAACCCCAAAAATAAAAACCCAACTGCTTTTGAACCTATTCTGATGCTCTGTGACCCTCTATTTTGTTTCTGAGGCTGTAAACCTTTATAAGAGAAAACTACCCATCTCTCTCCCACAGAGCATCTGTTGGATTTGAACCACCAACTTTCTGGTTAGCAGACAGATATGTTTTACACTATGTCACTGGGGCTCCTTATTCTCATATATGTTGTTGTTGTTTTTGCTATTATATGCCATCAAGTCACGCCCTACTAAGCAACATTATGTACAACAGCTCTGAACCCTGCCCTGTCCTGAGCCACTTTCACTGAATCCGAAACATCTACCCACATTGCACCAGTTACTGTATCGATTGGTCTTATCTGGGTCTTCCTCTCGTGTGCTGTCCCTCCACCCTTTTGAGCATGATGTCCTTCTCCAAGGATTGGTCTCTTCTAGCCATAAGCCCAAAGTATGTGAGATGGAGTTTCAAAATCCTAACATCAAAGAGAAGCATGGTTTCGCTCTCACCAAGACAGACCTATTTATTTTCTTGGCAGTCCGTGGTGTGTTCAAGACTCCTCTCCAGCACCACAACTTGAAGGTATCAATGTGAAGACCATGGCCTGGATCAGGTGCTCCTTGGTCTCTGGACTGACACTGTTGCTTCTCAATACTCTTGAGAGGTCCCTGACAGCATATTTTCCCAGGTCAAATTATCTTTTGGTTTCATGATTATTGGTGCCAAGAGTGTTGATTGTGAAAGTGGACAAGCTGTAATTGTAAACCTCAATCTCTTCTCCATCTATCATGGTGCTGCTAATTGGCCCTGTGTTGAGAATCTTTGTCTTCTTGATATTGAGCTTCAATCCATGCAGTCCTTGACCTTCTGCAGCAAGCGCTTCAGGTCCTCCTCAGTTTCAGCAAGCAAGGTTGTGTCTCTGCATATAGTCAGTTGTTGATGAGTCATCCTCCAATCCTAATGTCATATTCCTCCTCATAAAGCTCCCCTTCCCAAATGTTCTGTTCTACATATAGATTAAAACAGTATGGAGAGAAGGTGCATCCCTGACACACACCTTTTCTGACTTCGAACCATGCAGTGTTTTCCTGCTCTGTTCTAAGGACTCTTTCCCAGTCCAAGTATAGGTTTCGCATAAACACAATCAAGTGTTCTGGGATTCTCATTTTCCTCAAGGTTAGCCACAATTTATTGTGACCTACACAGTCAAATGCCTTTGAATAGTCAATGAAACACAGCTAGATTACTCTTTGCTTTCTGCAAAGAGCCATCTGGCACGGGTGATAATGTCTTTAGTGCCACAACCTCTTCTAAACCCAGGTTCTATTTCTGGTAGTTCTCTGGCAATATATTGTTCCAGACATTTCTGGATGATCTTCAGCAGGATTTTGCTAGTGCGTGATATTGTTCAACAACTTTCCACACTCTGTTGAGTCACCTTTTTTTTTTTTTTTGAATGATAATAAATATGGATCTCTTCCAGTCAGTTAGCCAGGCCATAGTCCTCCAGGTTTACTGAATACAGTCATTTCAATCTTCAATATTTTTTTACATCTAATACTCTGACTTGTAGATATCGATACTGACATTCAACTGAAATGCCACAGAAGTGAGCCTGAGATTTTTTAAAGTATCTCATTTCTAAAAGAATAGATAGATATAGAGATAGAGATAGATGATATAGATCTAGATCTAGATACTTAAGAAAAAAGAAAACTAATACATTGATTTTTTTTTTTAGGCATCAGACTCAAGCATTCCTAGTACTACACATTATGATTAAAGGCAGTTTGCTATGTATCCATTTGGCCATTGTAAAGACGCACTTTACAGTTCAAAAAGGAACAAGTCATTTGTGTCCATGTGCCCTGAATATAAAAGAAAACTACCATGAAGCAACAGTAATTTTTTTGTTTCTTTTTTATATTAAAGGGTGGAACACAGGACTTTATGAACAGCACACTGAAATCTCTCTATACCCCGGGGAAAGGGAGCTCTGATGGCTTAGTGGCTGCAATCCCGAGGCCACCAGCTGCTCCACGGGAAAAGGGTGGGCAATCTCCTCCAGTGTGATTAACCGCCTCTGAAAACCACCGGAAGGTCAGTGATGGGTCAGTTCTGACTCTGCATACAGAACAACAACAACAAAACTCTAAGACACTAAAGGGCAAAAAAGCAGAGTTTTCTCTCTCCCAGAGTAAAATTTTCCTACAGTGAACAATTTCTATGAATCCTTTAGGTTTCCTTCTTAAGTGTATTTCCTTTCCTACAGAATGACAAAGACATGGGCCCCCACACGGCAATACTTTACTTATATTCCGAGTGTTTTGGCTTTTTAAATTTCTTTTGAGAAGAAATCTCTCAATTTCCATTGAATAGCTTTCATCACAGGCCATGAGACTGGCAAATCCTTGAGGCACAAGACCTCCCAAAACTTGGAGATGTCTGAGAAACTGAAACAGGTACCACTGATTATGTTAGCGGCAGAAATTTCTGTTTTCATTTGCCACTGTTACTTAAACAATTCTTTAGACAAGACTTTCAAGTCTCTCAGTTGGTCTTTTTTTTCTACCAACATGTTTATTCTGATTCTTTGCTCCTCTTCTTGAGATTTGCCTCTTGACATCTCTGTGAGAATTGATATTAACACCATGGTTTGTGTTTATGTTTCCCTTTAAAAAGCCAGGCTCACTGATGTGGTGAGTGGAACTCTGGGAAGCAGAGCCAGAGAGACTGAGTCATCACTCGTCATCTCCTGTCTCCCTGTGTCTGACCAAAATGACAGAGGCTCTTCTCACTAAAGTGTCACAGAGAGACCACAGCAGAAAGGAGGAGAGGACTTCTACTTGACTGTAACCGCTTTAAGAAAGGTCATATTTTCAGCGGGATGGTGGGAAGATGTTAGCATAGAAATCACAAAGCAATGTCCTTTCTCCTCTGTCCTTCAGGCCACAGCTTAAATATGACCCTTTCTCAACTGGTAAAACCACTGTGGAAAGTTACTGAAGCGAAACATAAGCCTACTTTGGAGCCAAGAATTTCTGATTCTCATATTTATTTTCTAGATATATATGTGTGTTGTTATGTACAGTTGAGTCAACTACAACTCATAGCAACCCTGTGAACAATAGCTCTGAACTCTACCCTTTCATGAGCCAATCTCACTGTCTCTGACACACTTACCTCCATTGCGCCAGTCACTGAGTCTATCTCATCAGGGGTCCTCCTCTCTTACATGGTGTCTCCTTCCTTAGAAACTTGGTGTCCTTCTCCAGGGACTGGTCCTTCCTGGCAACATGCCCAAAGTATGTGAGATGGAGCTTCAAAATCCTTGCCTC
Organism: Elephantulus edwardii; assembly: GCF_000299155.1. Taxonomy (NCBI): domain Eukaryota; kingdom Metazoa; phylum Chordata; class Mammalia; order Macroscelidea; family Macroscelididae; genus Elephantulus; species Elephantulus edwardii. The sequence goes on along the minus strand of NW_006399920.1, from coordinate 4,358,304 downwards.
CACAGAGCAACCTGGTTTCACTCTCTTTAGGACAGACCTCTTTGTCCTTTTACATATAGATGAAAGTTCTAGGATACAGAATATCCATATGTTTTACTTTATATAGAGTCATTGGTTAATGACAAATGGTAAATCACTCAATTATTAGTTAAAAAATTGGCAGTTCAAACTCACTCAGAGATGTCCCAGGACACAGGCCTGGTGATCTCCTTCTAAAAGGTCATAGGGAAGAGGGATAGAAAATATGCAACAATGAATACATTTAAATATATATGGTCATGGCCTTTCTCTGCAGGAGAAAGATGAACAACCTTCTCCTACGTGGTTTGCAATCTTCACATACCCTGTATGACGGTAGGGTCAGCAATGAATTAGTTGCGACTCAATAGCCAAGAGATAGGATGATAGAAACTGTAGTACATATTGTGCGTGAAGATAAAACAAGGCCACATCATGCTTTCATATACTTAACTCTTGCAAGTACTAATGACTTTGTAGTCATAAGCTAACCCTTAAGTAAACTAGTAAGACCAAAACTACTATATGTTTTATTCAGTATGATATGTGGAGTATTTGTTGATAAATATTCTGATTCCCCATTGGAATCAGCAGGAGGGAAAATAATAAAAGACTAGTCAATGGCACTTAACAACCACCACCACCACCACAGCGATATCTAGAATAACACAGTGAGGAGAGAATGATATGGTGAATATCATGGGTTTTCCAACCTTGGGCTTGTGGCTCTCTTATTATCAGGGGTGGTGAATAAATTAACTACCGCTTAGATGACCACTGAGCCTTTTCTAACCTGGGAGTCTATGAGTTCACCAATGAGTCCCAGAGTCTACCGCCCCTAAAGGAGCTAAATGGTACATTGCCTTAGTTATTCTTTTTATCAAATGAGTGAGCCATTTCATTACTTTAGATCTCATATTCACAAAATTATCAAGGACAAGAAATATCTAATGTGAATTCTGTAAATGGACACAAAATCAACATCTTTTTTTTTTTACTTTGATGAAAGTTGAGAAAATAAATATATAATAACAGTACATTATAGTATTTTGTCTTAACAATAAACTAATGAGACAGAAGTTCTTATTCACGTTTTACAAGTATGGATACTAAGACATACACATTACTCTTAAGTGCCACTGAGTTGACCTTCTGAACAACAGCTCTGAATCTTGCCCTATTCTGCACCATTCTCACAATGTCCACCATACTCAAGGCCATTGTTGCAGTCACTGTACAGATCCATCTCATTATCTTCCTCTCTTCCGCTCACCTTCTGCTTTACCTTAAGTCACACTTGACCAATAAATAACTGTTGGAGGATAAAGCCCATATCATCATTAAAAACATATAAGGATTTGGTACTTTTTTTCATATACTGCAATTCTACAAGAGCAAAACCATATCAATTGTTACAAAACAAATATAAAAAATATCCATTTTCCTGATAGCTATTAATGCCCCCTTTCTCTCAATCAGGATAACCCTGAACCACAGGTAACCAGAGCCCTTCGACTGTTCACTACTCCTGGGTCCAGAAAGTTCACACCTATTCTTGATTTCCTGCCCAAAGAACTGTACCTAGACAATTGCTTTCCAGTTATCCTCTGAGATCCTTCCAACACCGTTACTCCACTGTGATTTAGAGCAGCTCTACCTTTTTCTGGGTTATAGGCTGGTATTCTGTTCAGTTGAACCATATAAAATTGCTGACACTTAATTTTAACCAACAAATATGACAACTTCCTATAATATAAAGAATTTTGTGGTTAAATAATTTGAAAATCATAGTTCTATGGATTTAATAAGCCTGATGTCTTACTCAGCCCATTAAAATGTAAGTCTTCCTAAAAAAAGTGTGTGTGTGTGTGTGTGTGTGTGTGTGTGTGTGTGTGTGTGTGTGTGTTTCTTTTCTTAGCCATCACCAGTAAGAGTGTCAATGAGCACAATCTTCCTAAAGGACTATGTGTCAAAATTTCTTTTTCAAAGGCTTCCCGTTCTGCTTGGCAGCTGAAATAGCAACTTTCTTCCTAGGATTTGTTGTAAGGAAATAAGACAAAAGTTTCAAAAATATTTAGCTATAAGAATGCTAACATCCTTTTATTAACGGTAAAAAAATTTTGTGAGAAAAATTAATAATTAATAAAAAATGATTGGTTAACTGACTGTAATATTTTTCTATAAAGCAATACCACTCATTCATGAAAAGAGCCTTGATGGGGTAGTGTCGGGCTTTTAACCTAAAGATGGTTGGTTAAAGTACCAAAAAACTTGGGCGGTCTTTTCTCATAAATATAAATAGCCTTAAAAACCTGGTGGAAGTCTGCCATGAGTCAGAATCCATCCATGTGCAGTGGGTTTGGGTTTTGGGTTTACAGGAAGAATATAAAACAGTTAGATGAAAGAGAAAATTTTCTGTGAAATAAGAACCCCCAAAATAACAATACTTAAAGAAGAATGTAAAACAAATATAAAACCCTGTATTAGGAAAACTTTAAAGCATTCTTAAAGACATAAAACCATACTTGAACAATTGAAAAGTTGCCTATGTTCTTGGGGAGAGGGAGACCCAAACCGTCATCATTATTTAGATTTCAGTTTTGCCAAAGTCAATCTATACATTTACTGCGGTTATAATGAAAGCAAGAAATTTCTTCAGAAAATGAAAATATTTACTTTAAAGTTCACATAAGAAAAAGAGCCAGAAAGAATAACCAAGAAAATTAAAAGCTATGATGGAAAGGGGCATAGCTCTACCAGATAGTAAAATATACTATAAAACCTCTGTAAATAAAAATAATGTTATATTAGCATACTATCAGACAAGCAGACAAGATAGGCTTTTAAAATCCTGAAACAGATCTATGTACATATGTTGTTTGTCTGTTTGTTGTTGTTGTTGTGTACCATAGAGTCAGAACTGACCCATAGCTGACCCTCCAGAGGGTTTTCAGAAGCAGTTAATTACACGGTGGCAGATTACCCATCCTTCTTCCACCAGAGCAGCTGGTAGCCCTGAACCGCGTGCCGTTGGGATAGCATTGCAGCTTCTTGATACTAGGCCTCCGGAGAGTTAATATATACTCAGGTGGCATGTCAAAACACTAGGGCATATTGTTGTTGTTATTATTATTATTATTATGTTCTATAAAGTTGATTACGATTCAAAGACCCCTATGCACAATAGCTCTGAACCCTACTCTACACTGAACCAATCACTCTGACATATCTTTCATTACACCAGTTATTATGTCAATTGATCTCATCCAGTGTCTTCCTTTCCTGTGCTGTTCCTCGACTCTTCCAAGCATGATATCCCTCTCCAAAGACTGGACCATCCTGGCTACAGGCACAAAGTATGTGAGATGGAGTCTCAAAATCTTTGCTTCCAAGGAGCAGCTTGGTTTTACCCTCTCCAGGAAAGACCTGTTAGTTCTCTTGGCAATCCATGATATGTTCAAGACTCTTCTCCAGCACCACAACTTAAAGGCATTAATCCTTCTTCGTCTGTCATTCTTGGTCATTATCCAGCTCTCTGTTGTATAGCAAGTAATTGTGAAGACCATGGTCTGAATCAGGTACACCTTAGTCTCTAGACTGACATTGTTGCTCTGTGGCACTCTGGAGAAGTCCCTGACAGCAGATTTTCCTCAGGCAATTAATTCACAGCTAATATTGAGCTTCTCCAATGATTCCTTCCACACATGTAGTCAATCTGATTTCTTTTTAGACTATGAGGTGAGGTCCATGTATATTGATATAATTTATGTTTGCAATGGGGAAAAAATCATTGACTGTACAAAATTCTATCATTTTATTTCCAGCCATGTTTCTGTTACCAACCATATTTTCTGACTATTGATCCTTCTTCTCCAGTCCCAGTTTTTGCTTTCCAGTCACCCATCCTGGTTTCATGTTTGATCAATTTCTGGCTGCAAAAGTTGGTAGAAATCATCTATTTCCTCCTCTTTGACTCTGCTTTTGGTGCATATATTTGAATGATGGTGGTATTGACAGATGTTCCTTGTATGTGTATGGATATTATCCTGTCAGTCACAATATCATATTTCAAGATGGATCTGGAAATGGTCTTTTTAACTATGAAAGCCACCCTATTTTTCCTCACTGTAAGTTTTATATCTCATTTTCCAAAGCTTAGAATGTCAATATTTATGTGCTCCATTTCTATCTTAACAACATCCAATTTAACCTACATTCATACTTCTCACACTCCATGTTCCCATAACTAGTGTCTACTTACAACTGTTCCTCCTCCTTTCTATTTGCCAACCATAAGGCTCAGCCTTCAGTGCCCTATATTCCAGTCTAATTTGAGTCTTCTCTATTGGTTTTTGAAGGCCTGCTGTTTTGGAAGTGGACGGCAAATCTTTCTCCTTAGTCTGCCTTAATTTAGATGTTCAACTTAGAGCTATAACTGACAAACAAGGGCTTTATGCAGAAGAGCAGATGAGATACACTACCCTTGATTCTGCCCATGTCCTGTTCTGCCAGCATCCAATTCTGCCCTTCCCCTTTCAACCTTTGCCTTTCTTGGTCAGGACTCCATTCGCTCCTCGCCTCAGTCAACCCTAGATATGGTGGCTCAGGCCTCCAGTCATTTCTGTGATGCTGGTCTGTCCTGCTGCCACTGCTCCACTCTGTATTGAGGGTACTGCCAGCACTGCTCTACTCTTTCATGCAGATGATGCCCACTGCAGCTCTAATCTCTTAAGTGGTTTTCCCCTGCCACTGCGTGATTGCCACCGCCCATCTGCTGCTCCCCTCTTGCACGTCAGCATTGATCTCTCCATTGATCTACAGCAGCCCTGGTGCTAATGTTGCCTATGCATGTCTCATGTTGTTGGTGAATGCCTCACGTCAGAAGAGGCCAATCCTTGAAAAACAACATCTTGCTTGAAAAGATGGAGGGTAAGCAAAAGAGAGGAAGACCCTCCAAAAGATGGACTGACATAGTGGCTGTAACAAAGGGCTCAAGTGTATCAGAGATGATGAGGATGGCACAGATTAAGACAAAGTTCAGATCCATTGTTCACAGGGTCACTAGTAGTTAAATCAACTCCACAGCACCTAACAACAACAAATATGTAAGAGTTTCAAGTCTTCTTCACTTTCTACAAGCAAGGCTATGTCATCTACATAATGCAAATTGTTGAATCCTAATACCCTGTTCTTCTTCACGTAGTCCATTTTCTCAAATTAATTGCTCAGCATACAGATTAAATTGGTGTAGATAAGGGAGGGATACAACCCTGCAATAACCTTTCTCATTTTAAACCATGTAGGGTTCCCTTGTTCTGTTCAGATAACAGATTCTTGGTCTAGGGATAGGTTTCACATAAGCACAATTAAGTGTTCTAGGATTCTGTTTCTTTCTAATGCTAGCCATAGTTTGTTATGATCCACACAGTCATAATTAATAAAACACAAGTAAACTTTCTGGTATTCTCTACTTTCAACCAAGGTCCATCTGAAATCATGTCATGATATCTCACATGCCACTTCCCTTTCTGAATCCAGCTTGAATTTCTAGCAGTTTCTTGTAAATTTCCCAGACATTTTTAAGTCATTCTCAGCAAGACTTTACTTGATCATAATAGTAACTATACTGTTTGATACTTTTTAAAGTCTGTTGGATCATGTGTTTTTGGAATAAGAACAAATATGAATCTCTTCTAGTCATTTGACCAGGCAGCTGTCTTACAGATTTCTTGATATATATTAAGGAACCTGTACAGGGTGGCATGTATTTGTTGAATCATGTTACTTGGTATTCCATCAATCCCTAGGGCCCTATTTTTTTACCAATGCCTTCAGTTTAATTTTAAATTCTTTCTTATTACCATTGGTTCTTGATCATATGCTGCTTCCTGAAATAATTCAATGTCTATCAGTTGGTTTGGGGATATTTTGGTATATTTATTGTAGAAGGTTAATGACTACAGCCTTCAAAACATATCACATCCAAACATCAATAAAATAAAATTCTTTCACATGTACCAACAGGTGCAATGATCATGGATCATCATGTTAGATAGAGAATGATGGACGTTGTCAACGATTTCATCTCATTTGAATGCACAATCAACATCCATAGTAGAATCAGTCAAGAAATCAAAAGACCTGTTGCACTGGGAAAATCTCCTGTCAACGGCATCTTTTAAAGTTCTTAAGATCAAGGATTCCATTTAAAGACTAAGGTGTGCCTGATCCAAGCCATAGTATTTTCAATTGCTTCTTATGCATCTGAAAGTTGAACCATGAGTCAGGTTAACCAAAGAAGTATTAATCCCTTTGAATTGTGGTGTTGGAGAAAAGTAACCAGAGTGCTCCTCAGAGGTAAAGATGGTCTTATATATTTCGGACATGTTGTTGGAAGGGCCAGTCCTTGGGGGGAAAAGACATCATACTGAAGAAGGGGGGGGTCATCAAAAGAGAAGAAGATCTTCAACAAGCTGGATTGACCCAGTGAGTGTAACAATGGTCTGGAGCATATCAGAGACATGAGGATGGTATAGGTTAGGACAAGGTTAAAATCTGTTGCTCATAGGTTGCTAGGAGTCACAGTCATCTTAGTGGTACCTAACAACACCACCAACAAGATTTGTAAGGGAGGAGAAAATTGACTTTTCAATACTTGATGTTCACACAAACAGATAATTGTTTGAAAAGAGATGAAGTTCAATTTATACCTCATCCTCTCCAAAACAAGTTACTAGTATAAACTCCAGCTCAGTATCTACATGCTAAAGAAGACATTGTATCAGTACTAGAAAGACATATATAAAGACTTTTATAATCTAGGAATACTGAAAGCCTTTCAAACTGTGCCTCAGAATCCAGAAACAATGAAAGAGTAAAAAAAAAAATTATTACATAACATTTTTAATACTTTTGCAGGATAACAAAGGTCCAGTTATCAAAAACTATTGGCATCCTGTCTCTATATCTTTTCAGTCTATATGCAGAACAGATAATTCAGGAGGTTGGGCTTTAAGACGGGGAATGTGGCATCAGAATTGGAGGAAGACTCCTCAACAACTGACGATATGCAGATATGCAGCAACCTTGCTTGCTGAAACTGAGGAGGACCTGAAGCGCTTGCTGCAGAAAGTCAAGGACTGTAGTCTTCAATATGTATTGAAGTTCAATATCAAGAAGACAAAAATTTTCGCCACTGGGCCAATTAGCAGCACCATGATGGATGGAGAAGAGATTGAGGTTTGTTAACCATTACAGATTGCTCACTTTCCACAATAAACACTCTTGGCACCAGCAGTCAGGAAATCAAAATAATTGTATTAGATAAATCTGCTGTCAGTGACCTTTTCAAAGTACTGAGAAGTAAAGATGTCAGTCTAGAGACCAAGGTGCATCTGATCCAGACCATGGTCTTCACAATTACTTGCTATACATCAGAGAGCTGGACAGTGACTAAGGATGACAGAAGAAGAATTGATGCCTTCAAATTATGGTACTAGAGAAGGGTCTTGGACGTACCCTAGACCGCCAAGATTACAAATAGGTCTGTCTTAGAGAGGATGAAACCAAGTTTCTCCTTGGAGGCTAGGATTTTGAAGCTCCATCTCACATACTTTGGGAACGTGACCAGGAGGAATGGAGAAGGATATCATGCTTGGAAGGGTGGATGGACAGCCTAGGAGAGGAAGACCCTAAATGAGATGGATTGATAGAGTAACTAGGGCAATAGGGGTAGATGTGTGAGACGGGGTCAGGACAGGGCAGGCTTCAGAGTTGTTGTACATAGATAGGGTCACTATGAGTTGCAAGCGACTTGACAGCACATAACAACAACATTGTCAATTGATAGCAAAAAAAGGTTAGTCTCCATAATACATAATTCTTTAAAATATTAAGGAAATAAATTCCTATTAGAAAAATGGACAAAAGATGTGACTAGCTTGTGTACAAAAAAGGAAAGAAAATGTCCCCACAAGCACATGAACAAATGATTAACTTCTCTCATAACAAGAGAAATGCAAACTAAACTAGGATTACCATTCCTCTTGTATCAGATTGGCAGCAGCCCAAATTTGACAACACTTTTCTACCCTTCGGAAGAGTTAAGGCAACAATGGGCTTGAGTATGGAGATTGTGAGGACCGGACAGACGAGGGCAAGGTTCAGATCTGTCCTTCATAGGTTTGACTTGACGGCATCTAACAGTAACAGAGAGAACATAATGGCAGTTCCTACAGAGGAGAATTTAGCAATATGTCTAATCAGTCTCACTTCTAGAAAGGTTGAAGATAAATCTCTACCAATACAAACGACATTAAGATTTTCAATGTAACCTTTTTGTAAAGCGAAATGTTGGAAGCAAGCTAATTGCTGACCAGTAGAACACCTGGTGAATAAACAACCACACAGAGGAATGTAAACCATTTTAAAAGAATGAGGAAGATATCTGAATATCGATGTGAAGCAATCATCACGATATAGTAAATGCTAAAATGAACAGTGCACACAATGTATGGAGTATGCAGCTATGTGTTTCAAAGAAAATAAAATATGCATGTATATTTGCTTTTTTTTACAAAAAAATACAAGAATAAACTGAAACATGATAATCATTTACAGAGGTGGGAAATGAAGAGAAACAAGGAAGAATGAGGAAAAAGAGGAATGGAATGAAAATAAGATTTTTCTAAGCATAAATTTCAACTTTTGAACCATGTAAGCACATTATTTATTTTTTTAAAAAATTAAATTCAAAAAGAAGCAAAGATCAATTTGAGAGCTAAAACAAATGAATGTAATACCTTCTTTTGCTAAGTGTATGTTAAAGTATTTTTTTGTTTGTTTGTTTTTATTGGGTTGCCTATCCTTTTCTAATTTGTAAGAGAATAAAAGGGCTTTAGGGAAGCTCTGGTGCCCTAGTGGCTAGAAGCTGCACTACAGTCCCAGTGATGTGTGGTTCGAACCCACCAAATTTTGTGCTGGAGAAGGAGGGACAATCTCCTCCAGTACCAGTCAGATTTGATTTGATGGTACACACACACACAAAAAAAAATAATGAAATAAAATAAATTTAAAACCCAGAAGAAACTAAAAGGGCTTTAAATATTCAGAGTGTAAGTTCACTATTTCTTGACATATTCCATTGTTAAGTATCTTTTCCCCAGTCCTGCTTAGGGTTGGTTATTTTGTTTGATTAATGTTAAGTTCTTGATTCGGTTTTTGTTGCTACCTCCACTGCACTGAAGTGCCACTTTTGTCACAAGTCAAGCAATGATATACGTATGAGTTTGTATCTATCTTTGTACCAATCACACTCTTAATTTGTATTCTTACAAAATGTGCATAAATGTTATTAGTTGACTTTCTCTGTTTACTGCATCACTGGAAGATGACGGAAAGAAATTTTATCAAATTTGGGGAGTGCTTCATCCAATTTGGGGAGTGTTCACTCCTGGTTCTTCTTTCTTAGTGGTATTGAGATCTTCCTTCTCTGCTCACTAGTTTACTCTCTTTTATATCTCAGAAGAGGTTGATTTAAGATACAACTTAAGCGTCTTGATCCAAGAGGACCCACTTGGAGGTGTGGGAGTTGGCCATGTCCATGAGATCCACTGATCATATTATATACTGCTCCAATCAGAAACCATCAGCTTGCTAGATATATGAAGTAGCCTGATGACAACACATCTGAAGCACTAACTTAAAGGCATTATACTGCAAGGGTGGGGCCCCATCCTCAAGGATACAATACACATGCTGAATCAGAGGCCAGTCTAGGATATTATATCCCCAGCAAGAAGAATCCACATAGATCGGAACCAAAGAGTAGAGTTAAGAGTGGCCCATTTGCTATAACCTCCTAGGAAACTTTGTGCATCCTATACCCACAATTCTCTTTTTTCCACCCAAACCTCAAGATAATCTCAGCCCTATAGCTACAAGAGCCAGGTTCTTGTTGCTTTGCCAGTCATAGCAGTCAAAGAATTTAAATCTGTGGCTCCTTAAGCATAAAACGCTGAGTTTTATTTTGTAGGTTGTTAAATGGCACTTTCTAATGAATTTGCAGTCTTGCCAGGAGTCAGTAAAAATCTGGCATTTATCAGTAAAGAGTCCTTTTGATACAGTCATCTGTATGCAAGATGCCAGCTGGAATAATTGGAAGTCATTTCGAGAGTAGCGGGTATGCTGAGTGTCTTGGTTATCTAGTGCTGTTCTAATGGAATACCACAACTGGATGACTTTAACAGAGATGAATTTATTCTCGCATCGTTTAGGAGTCTGGAAGTCTGAATTCAGAACTGCAGCTCTGAGGGGAAGGCTCTCTCTGTTGGTTCTCGAGGGAAGTCCTTGTCTCCTTTCAACATCTGGAGACTCAGTATTCCTTGGAGATCTCCATGTGTCCTGGCATCAATCTAGAAGTTTCTGCCATACAGACACCTTGAATCTGAAGGATGTGTTCCACTCCTGGCTTTTCTCTCTCAGTAGTACTGAGGTCTCCCCTCTCTGCTCACTAGTTTGTTGTTGTTGTTGTTGTTGTTGTTGTTGTTGTTGTTGTTGTTAAGTGCCATCAAGTCGAACATGATTCATACAAAAGATTTAAACCCAGCCCTGTCTTGCGTCATCCTCACACTTTCTGACACACAAAAGGCCATTGTAGCAGTCACCTTGCCAATCCACCTGGTTGAAGGTCTTCCTCTCCTTCGCCAACCTTCCACCCTTCCCAACATCATGTCCTTCTCCAAGGAATAGTTCCTCCTAGCAATATGTCCAAAGTGTGGGACATGAAGCCTCATCATTCTTGCCTCCAAAGAGCACTCTGGCTGCACCCTGTCCAAGACATATCTTTTCATTTTCTTGGCTGTCCATGGAATGCTCAGTAATCTTCTTCAACACCACAGCTCAAAGGCATCAGTTCTTTTTCTGTCATCCTTATTCATTTTCCAGGTCTCCTCTCAGATCCGTAGCTAGTAATCAGGAAGACCACGGCCTGAAACAGATGTATCTTAGTTCTCAAACTGACGTCACTAATCCTCAAACAGACATCACTACTCCTCAATAATTTGGAAAGGTCCCTATCTGCAGATTTTCCCATTGCAGTGTTTCTCCTTTCCTGACTGTTCATACCAAGAGTGTTAATTGTGGATCCAAGCAAGATGAAACTGTTAACAGTTTCAATCGCCTCTCCATCCAGAATCGCCTCTCAAGGAGAAGAGTGAATTGCAGGGGGAGAGGGTGGGCAGGGAGAAAAGTGCAACAATGAATGACTGGAAATCCTAAGTCTCTGTAAATTTTCATTAAAATGAAAAGAAGGAAGGAAGGGAGGGAGGGAGGAAGGAAGATGGAAGACAATTATATATAACTCTGAGAATTATGACATCATCAAGTTGACACATGTTTTTTCATAATATAATTCAATACGTAACTCAGGGGATTCATGTGAAGGGTATTTAGACTCCCAGAAAAGTGTTCAAAGCCACAATTAATAGAAAATATCTTGTTTAGGATCTCAGCTGGGACACAGAATGATCTGTTATTGTCAGGTGCCATTAAGATGAGTACAACTCATAATGACTATGAACCACAGATGTGAACCCTGTGTTATGCTGTGCCACCGTCATCTTCTCTCATATACTCAAGCCCATTGCAGCAGTCACTGTTTCTGTCCATCTAATTGAGAGGCCTCCTCTCTTTCATTGACCCTCCAAGCGTGATGTCTTTCTCTGAAGAATAGCCTCTCTTAACAACATGCCCAAAATTCTACGTTTGTTCTTTTAGCAGCCCATGGGATGTTCACTATGCTTCTCGAACACCACAGCTGAAAGGCAACAGTTCTTCTTTTTCTGTCATCCCTATTCGTTGTCCAGCTCTCAGCTGCACAGGAAGTGATTGGAAAAGATCATGACCTGAATAGGGTGCATCTTGGTCTCCAAACTGACATCATTGCTCCTCAGTAATTTGGAGAGGTCCTTTCTGGCAGGCTTTCACTTCATTTTAATTAATTTTACTCAATGTGTCCTGATGTTCTTTGTGTTAGTATGTGAATAGTGTCAGGCTTAAGCACAGTGGAGACTGTGAGGATGGTGCAGGGTTTGGCAGCATTTCAATCTAATTGAAGCATTGAGATGAATTAAAACAGATTCAATGACAATAACAGATAGATACCAACTCTGCCTCGCACACAAAGCAAGTATTCAGAACACTGAAAGAATCTGTCGGGCATCTTCAGATATCAGATCTTAGAATCAACCACCCAGAGTGTCTCTGTGGGATCCAGGAGCCATATTACACTAATACTAGTGTAATTAGTTCCTAAGTACATTTTCCAAGTTGTCCCTCCACTGTCATATGCTAGGTAAATGCTTATTGAATTATAGTTCTCAATTTGGTCACCAGCAGGCAGCTCAAGAGATCATACATTATAAATTCATTACAGTCGGTTGTGTTGGCAAGATTACTCTGTCAGGTATTTAAAGTGGGACAAGGCACATAATAAAAAGAACTTGTTATTTCTGAAGTTTAATGATGCTCAATATAAATTAAAAAATTCACTTAGCATCTAGATGGAGCTGACACACAGTTGACCCTCCAGTGGGCTTTCATTGGCTATAATTTCCACAGGAGGAGATTGCCCATCTTTCCTTTACGAAGCAGCTGTTGGGTTTGAACTGCTCTCCTTTAGGTTGGCGGCACAACTCCCTATCCAAGGCAATCAGATCTCTTTCTGATGCTATTCACTTTAATTCACGTCTACAAAGATCAGAGAGAGATGAGATCACGGTCCTAGATTTGGGCTACATTTCCTTTCCTTCATTGTGTCAGTCAGGGTCGAGCTTTAGAAAATAGAAGTCACTTTGTCTTTATTAAGTAGGACAAAATTCAGGAAATAATGGAATTCATATAAAATACCAGAAGGCCTGGAGAAACAAATTCAAAGTTGATCTTCCAGGAATAGGTCCCAGAACAGCACCACAAAAGTTATTGGTCAAGGGACCAGCTACCCCTGACAAAGCCCAGAAGGTGAAAAATCAGGAAACCATCACTGAAATGGTCAGCTCCAGAAATCCACAGACTTCATAGCAATGAAGGGATCAGGATACATCACCGCTGCAGATACAGCCTTTGAAGGTACTGTGCTCCTGGGAGATCAGAAACCGCAAAGGCTGCCTAATCAGCATTGTGCCCATTGGTCCTCATAGAACTATTATTGACTAGACTTTGCAACTCTGCTTCAGAAATCCCTAGCCCCTCGCACTATGCTTATCTGCAAGGAGACAAACAGCCCCAGTGCTAGTCCGTGCACATCTGTCTTCCAAATGACTTGCAAGTGCATCTGATTGGGCAAAGTTAAAATACATCTGAAATAACAGCTTTAAGGAAATCAGGAGACAGGATTGCTTTGCTTTGTTTTGTTTTGTTTGGGGGGGTGGGGGGGTTTGCTTTCCAGCTTCTAAAGATCAATGTTGTTAGGTGTTGTTGAGTCAATTACAACTGATAGAGACTCTATGAACATCAGATCTGAACCTTGCCCTATCTCCGATATGCCCAAGCATATTGTTCCAGTCACTGGATCAGTCTGTCTTGGAGAGGGTCTTCCTCTCTTGCTCTGACTCTCTTCTACTACTTCTACTACTACTACTACTACTACTACTACTACTACTACTACTACTACTACTTCTTCTTCTACTACTACTACTAATAATAATAATACCACCACCATCAAATCTCAAGCTCATGGCTGACCCTCCAGAGTGCTTTCAGAAACTATAAATTGCTCCAGAGGGGATTTCCCATCTCTCTCTCATCTTGCCACTGGAGGATTTGAAATGTCTGAGAAGTGTGACCTTTGGGTTAGCAGCACAGCTCTCCCTTTGGGCTCAGTTCCCAGAGCTCCCTGAAGTGTCCCCTTTAAGGATGAGACATGGAGTCTAGCACTAACCCATCATGTGCTTCAACCAATGGCCTTTGTCTCTGGAGGAGAAGAGGGCAGTGGGTTGTAGAAGCCGCAGGCTGAAGGCATTTCCTGGCTTTACAAACAGTAGAAAATGGAACCACAAAATTCAAGGCATAAGTGTACAGCCCAAAGGAACATCCTGGTCTGCTGCCTGGGAAGTTTATCCCTTTTGAAAACCTATCAAATGCTGCCCTCTGATGTCTGTGGAATAAACTACTTCTGAGAAATTCTGAAACAAAGCCTGGTGAAAGATGACATCTTCGTTTTCTGCTCTGTGAACCTCAGACTTTTAGGTATATGATACTTTTTATTCCTTTCTAATTAGAATAGAGACATTTCAAACATTCCCGTTATAAAATGATCAGAAAAGCAAATGATCAATTAAGTGATGAATCATTTATAAACATTATGGAACCAACTGAAAATTTTTTTATGAAAGTGTTTATTGTCAGTGTTATTGATCTGATGTTTCTTCATAACCTATCTACAGTAATTTGAATGACAATGTCGTCACTGACATAGAATTCTATGTGCTGATGGGGAACAAATTTACATAAAAAGAAAACTTTCTGAATAAATTATCATCTTAGGGAAGTCAAGAAAGGAAGATCTGTGTATTTAAAATAATTAAATCCACAATTATCATTGTTGCTATGTGTCATGGAGTTGCCTACAATTCATACGTGACTCTTTAAAATAGGTGGAAAAGCTTGCTTGAACTGAGTGGGACAGTCACCATGTCAAAACATCTTGTGAGGGTCTTCTCTTTCATAGACTTTCCATCTTTCCCAGCATGATGCCTTTTTCTAAACCAGCTCCTCTGACAACACCTTTAAAGTATGGGAGACAAGTTTCACCATCCTTGCCTCTAAGGAGCACCATGTTTGCACTTCTCCAAGACAGACGTGTTTGTTGCTTTGGTAGTTAATGGGATATTCCATACTCTTCTCAAACATGACAGCTCAAAGACGTCTTTTGTCATCCTTATTCATTGTCCAACCTTCAGATGCATAGGAAGCAACTGCTCCCTACAGCTATCCATAGAGATACCTTTCAGAAACTTGGATTAAATGATAAAATCCATGGAACAGGTGATGTTCCTTGGACATGATAAGCACACTCCCACCTCAATACCCTTCCATTTTCCCTTGTGTCTCCTGCTCTTTCCTTGATATCTCATCCATAAGTGTGTGTTTCTCTGACCTTCCGCCCAAGCTGTTGAAGAGTGAAGTCTATTCTCGCAAGAAATCCTAGTCATCTCATCATCATCACCTTCCCTTTCATCACAGTCTTTCTGTGGTGAATCTTGAACTATGGTTTGCAATCTATCTCTGGACAGATTAACATGGATTATAATGGTCTCACTCTAGACAATTGTTTTAGGGTTGAGAGACAAAAACCCATAGACTAATTGTTACTTTGTTTTCTATTGAGAACTTGCCTTAGTGTATTCCTTTCCTGGTGATGGTTTTAGGCAGCATTTAAATATTCATTGTGCTCTGGGCAAACTGATTTCAAATAGCAATCCAATCTCACTTTGGCTTTTAATTGGATCCAGACTAATACAACTGAGTAACGTAAGATCACACCAAAGGCCACCATGGCTTGGAGTTGTTGCCCTAGACCACTATTTCTGAAAACCTCTAAATATTTGGGAACTCTTTGTAAAACAATAGAAGCCATCCAAGTTTGAGGCTAGAGCAGTAACTTCAATACGACAAGCTGGAATACCCAGCAGAAACCACATCTTGCACTCATGCAGATGTACCTTCAGCTTCTAGAAACCAGTTGTCCCTGTGTCACTTCTCTCTCCTCTGGCACTGAGCTAAAGACATTTGCAAACAAGACCAGCACAGAGATCAGAGGGCCCCCTCTACATAGCCTGGGGACATGCCTTATGCTCTGCCTGCTCCTGTTTACTTTCCCACTGGGGAAGAGATGGGCTCATCCTCAAGATGCAAAGATAAAAGGCTACAGAGAACAACAAGCCAGGGACGCTGTGTGGGGTCAAGGCTGCATGTAACCAGTCATCAGGGGGCCCTGATCTGCTGATTACACTTCAAGGCTTTGGAATTTGACTTAAGGGGTGTCATCCTGCTGAGTTCAGAAGAGAAATTCACAGGGAGACGAGGTGATCTTCAGTCCAAAGTGAGATCATCTATAGAGAAACAATTAGAAAAGAGTTTGTAGTGTTGGTTCTATGACAATAGCAACAATTATAAGCAAAACACAAGGTCCTCTCAATACAGTGAAATCATCCATGTTGAGCACTTTAGTCTCTATACTGAAATAGTGTGGCTTTGAGAGTTAAGAAAACGCAGGATCGAGAAACAAATACAATGTTCACAAACAACAACCAAAAAATACTTTAAATAAATTGTGGCAATCCCTTTAACAGAATAACATGGACCATAAAAAGGAGGCAAAAGCACATTGCTAACAGGCAATTATGTCAGTTTGAAAATGTGCCTGATTCAGGCCATGTTCATGTCAATCATCTGCTATGTATTGGAAAGCTGGACAATGAATAAGGATGACAAAAAGAATTGATGCCTTCAAGTTGTGGTTTTGGAGAAGAATACTGAATATCCCATGGACTGCCAAAAGAACTAACAGACATGTCTTGGGAAAAGTGCAGCCCAAGTGCTCCTTAGAGGCAAAGATTGCAAAGCTTTGTATTTCATAGTTTGGACATGTAGTTAGGACAGGCTATTCCTTGGAAAGGGACATCATGCTTGGAAAGATGGAGAGTTAGCAAAGGAGAGGAAGACCCCTAATGAGATGGGTAGACACAGTGACTTTAGCAATGGACTCTAGTGTGTCAGAGATGATGAGGATGGGAAAGGATAGGGCAGGGTTCAAATCATGGTTACAGGGTTGCTAATCACTTGTTACGCATCAGAGAGCTGGACAATGACTAGTGATGATAGTAGGAGAGTTGATGCCTTTGAGCTGTGGTGCTGGAGAAGAGTACCGAATATACCACGGACTGCTAAGAGAACTAACAAGTTCGTTCTGGAGAGGGTGAGGCCAGGCTGCTCCTTGGAGGCAAGGATTCTGAGGCTTTGTCTGACATAATTTTGACATGTTGCAAGGAGGGACCAGTCCTTGGAGAAGGATGTCATGCTTGGCATGGTGGAGGGACAGCGCAAGAGAGGAAGACACTTGATGAGATGGATTGATTCAGTGACTGTGGTAATTAGATATTTTTAAAAAGTGTGAAGGCACAAGGGAGAGGTATAAAGAAAGGAATTTGTCCCAAGAAACAAACAGGCCTTTCTTTATTGCACGGTCTGAGAGGGACACCAAGTGACCGAGCCGCATGGCATGCGGGCAGTTTGGGGGGTTTCCTTCTTATAGGGGTCCTGGGGAGGACTAAGAAGGTACTTCTCAGAATTTGGTATGCTAATTAAGTTAGGGTTTAGCTATTTTTAATCAAATCAGGATCCATTGTCTGGTCTGGTCTTTGATATGACCAGCTTAGGTGTTACCAAGTTTCGCAGGAAGTGATCACGCTTGGGGGTGGTGGGGCAGCTGCCATATTCTTCCTTCAGTAATGGAGGTAGGTATATCAGAGACAGTAAGATTAGCACAGAGTAGAGCAGGATTTAGGGCTGTTGTATTGGTCGCTATGAGTCACAGGTGACTCAACAGCACATAACAATGACAACATGAGTCATATATGACAAGATGGCACCTAACAACAACAATAGGCATATAAAAAATGTTCTCTCTGTAGGACAACTTGAAATCACCTATTACAATTCCAACAACTTGCAATACGTAGATGAAACAGCCTACCTTGCTGAAACTGAGGAGGACCTAAAGTTTGCTGCAGAAAGTCAAGGACTGTAGTCTTCAGTATGAACTAAAGCTCAACATCATGAAGACAAAGATTCTCACCACTGGGCCAATTGGCAGCACCATGAAAAAGAGATTGAAATTGTTAACAATTTAAGTTTGCACGGCTACACAGTCAACGTTCTTGGCACCAGCAGTCAGGGAATCAAAAAATAGACTGCATTGGGGAAGTCTGCTGTCAGGGACCTCTCCAAAGTATTAAAGTGTAATGATATCAATCTAGAGACTAAGTTGCACTTGACCCAGGACATGATCCTAATTACTTGCTATGCATAAGAGAGCTTAACAATGACCAAGGATGACAGAAGAATTGATGCCTTTGAATTGCGGTGCTAGAGAAGACTATTGAACCATGGACGGCCAAGAGAATAAGCAGCTCTGTATTTAAGAGAATGAAACCAAGTTTCTCTTTGAAGACAAGGATTTAGAAGGTCTGTCTCACATACTTTCAGCACGTGGCTAGGAAGGACCAGTCCCTGGAGAAGGACATCATGCTTAGAAGAGTGGAGGGACAGTGTAGGAGAAGAAGATTCCAGATGAGATGGATTGACACATTAACTGGGGTGATGGGGGTAGGTGTGGTGGCGTTAGTGAGACTGGCTCAGGATAGGCCATGGTTCAGAGCTGTTGTATATAGGATTGCTGTGAGTTGCTAGCTACTTGATGGCAAATAACAACAATATCAACAGCATATATCTCTAACCCAGCCCTGCTTCACATTCAAGATCAGATTGCTACACTGTCTTTGTTGGTGTTAGGTGTCATCCATTCAACTACAACTCACAAGAACTCAATGTCCTTGTGATCAAAACTCTGCCTGAATATGTGGCATTCTTATTATCAGCTATAAGGAGTACTGCAGAATTCCATGCTTATAACTTGGTTTTATTCCCCAAACCAAAAAGCACACTGGACCAGGCTTACTGAACTGAGGCGTTTTTGTTTAGAGCAGAGATTTTTTTTAGAGCAACAACCCTTATGTTGTCATTAAGTGCCGTCTAATAGAGCATGACTCACAGGGAACCCATAAACAACAGACCTGAAATCTGCGCCATCCTTATCTGCCCCTACACATTTGAGTCCATTGCAGGAGACACTGCATCAATCCATTTCATTAAGAATCCTCTCTTTTGTTAACCTTCCACCTTTCCAAGGAATAGCCTCTCCTAACAACATATTTCCAAAATACGTGGATGAAGCTTCATCAACTTTGCCCCCAGGGAGACGGCACTTCTTAAAACACTTATCTGTTTGTTCTTTTGGAAGTCCATGAGAGATTCACAACTCTTCTTCACCATAACAAATCAAATCCACCGATTCTACTTAGAAATCTCTAAAAAAGAACAACCAAAACCCGTATCTGGACATAAAGTTGATTTGACACCTAATGACCTTATCTATAGGACGGATAGAATCTACCAACCTATAGGATTTTTCCAAGGCTGTAATCTTTACAGAAGCAGTTGCCACATCATTTTCTGGGGATAGTTTTAGGTTCACATGGCTGACCTTTCAGTTAGGGGCTGAGTGCTTAATCACTGCACCATCAAAATTTCTTTAGAAATCCCCAGAAAGATCTACATGTTTAATGAGAGACTGTATAAACAAACTTGAAAAGTCAAACTTGATTTAAGCCCACTTCTTCTTTGTTTTCATTTATTCACTAAACACTTACTAAGTATGTCCCAGAGACAATTCTAACTGGAGTCCTGCAGAGAACAAAGCAAAGATTCTTGCTTTCATGGAGATTACATCCTAATGATAATATAACATTATAATGTACATGAGTAAATAAGTATAATGAGTAAATTTCAGGGTATGTAAATGTGTTGCTTTTGATATCTTTCATTCAGAAGGGTGTTTTAGAGATTTATCTATATTTGTTGTTTTGGTTGATTGCCTTCAAGTCAAGCATGACTCACAGCAACCATATGAACAAAAGGCCTGAAGCCCCTATACAACTATCGACATTTATCAAAGTTCATAGAGTTTCCAGAAGCATGTTAATTAGGAATTAGATGCCACTCCTGTTTACAAACCTGTCACAGTATGGTTATGTGCCATTGAGTCACCTGTCATGTATAGCAACCCTATATACAGCACTTCTGAACCCTTCCCTGTCCTGAGCTGGTCTCACTAATTCTGACACACCAATCCCCATTGTCCCAGTTACTGTATCAATCCATCTCATCCGGGATCTTCCTCCCCTGCACTATCCGTCCACCCTTCGAAGCATGATGTCCTTCTCCAAAGGACTGATCTCTCCTGGCCACATGCCCAAAGTAAGTGAGGCAGAGCTCCAAAATGACACTTGATTTCACTTTTTCCAACAGACCTATAGAGAGTTCTGATAGCCTAGTGGCAAGAAACTGCACTGAAATCCCAGAGGTATGCAGTTTGGATCCACTAGATTCTCTGCTGGAGGAGTTGGGTCAATCTCCTCCTGTACTAGTCAGATCTGATTTGATGGTACACACAAAAAACAATTACAAAAAAAAAAAAAAGATGACAGACCTATATACAAATAGCTCACTTTATTTTATTGCTGAGCATTTCATTGTAAGAACACACTATATTTAGTTCATCCTTTTACTTAAAGAAGGAAATTTGATCTTGCCCCTTCCTCTACAAATTGTATTAATATTGCTTTGATCAACTAATGTATTCTAATAGTAATTACAATGATTATACACTCCAGGAGAAATTCTAAATACTTAAAGACTATGACCACATAAACATTTTGAAAGTTCTATTAAAATTTGTGAACACCATTTTTTTCTTCTAGTAACTTACGATGTGGTGGTTAAAAATAAAAACCTTCTAAGCCTAAAAATGCATTCCATTAGGCTAAATTTCTAGCGGGAGGGGGAGTGGAATAGAAAGGAATAATGGAGAGTTTCCAAATGTTAGTTTGTTCTACAGTATTATAATCCATTAGGTATATTTAAAGCAGCAATGTGACTTTTTAAAATGCCAATACTTACAACGTGCTAGAAATGTTATTTTTTACCACTCTTTAAGGAAGTAAAATTTTACAATGTGGATTTGAAAAGTACAAATGCTTAAGGCTGTTGAGAGATTCTTAGTGTTGAGAGATTCTGGTGGTGTAAGCCTCAACCTAGTTTCCCATCGATGTATTTATTTCTGTTAAGTTAGTTGATGTCTTTCCATTAAGATTTAGTCTAGGAAACTTGACTGAGGTTCACTGTGAGTCAGAGTCAATCTAATGGCCGGCTTTTTGGTTTTGAGAGTTGTCTAATGGTTGATTTTCATTGGTCTGTGATAGGCAAGAATATCATTGCTGTCTAAAGCTTCCCAGAAGATTTTAACATTTAGATCAAGTTAAGAATTGCTAGTCTACAGACAGTGGTCTCTGTGAGTAAAATGTTACATAAATTGTCATTGTTGAGTGCTCTCAGTTGGAACTGAATTACAGCTGACCCTGCAGTGGGTGTTCAGAAGCAGTAGCTCATGTGGGAAATTGCCCACCTTTCTCCTGCAACTGGTGGGTTTGAACCGTGTGCTTTTGCATTGATAGCACAATTCATTACCCCTAAGCCACAGGAAGTAAAAGCTGCATGGTAACTTCCCTGAGATGTTTTAGACATCTGGCAATTAACTCCATGCAAAGTTTATGTAAATACCAAATCCTTAAGTCCTTATAGAACATCTATCTAATATGACACAGAGACAAAAGGTGCTGTCATACCTTCGAATGCTGAACCGCTGGAAGGTTCAGCTATTTGCAAGGCACTGTGCTATCTATTTTAAGAAAATAAAATTATCTTGGCAGCAAATAGTTTCAAGCTAGGTACGTTAAATCACATAGGAGGTCTAATGACAAAGAAAAGCCATTGAAGAGCGTAAAAACATTATTTATTAACCAGCAGTCTTCATGGCTCATCCATTTTCCTTTTCATAGCATTACTTTTTGCTTACTGTCCACAATCTCGAATCTGCTCTTTTATTTTCCTATTTGTTCTTTTTCTATTCTCTACTGGTGCCTTAGCTTTTCTCCTCACTCATTTCCTTTTGATTTACAGTACAGTGATCAAAGAGGAGACTAGAATTTGGGTTCCACAACTTACTAGCCATGTGACCTAATAAGTAAGTTTGTAAAATGGGAACCATTGCTGCTGTATGTATTGGGTTGGATGGTGGCTCCCAACGAGAATATGTCCCCCATTCTAATCCCCAGGCCTGTGGCTATTATCGAATATGGAAATAGTGGCTATTACTTTATAAGGCAAGAGATAATAATTAAGGACCTCGAGGGGAAGAGTTTAAAGTTATTGGTGTCAGCTTTAAATGTAATTCATCGCAAGCCTTCCTTTTTTATTAATTTTACCGAAAATCACATTCTTTTTTTAAATTTTTTTATTAATTTCAATTAAAATCTACAGAGACTTTGGATTTCCATTCATTCATTGTTGCACTTTTCTTTCTGCCCACACCTCTTACCCCCCAGTACACGCTTCTCTTTGAAAAGTAAAAGAAAAATTCTTTCATTGTTATAAAAGAAAGGCATGGGAAGTTTTGAAACACAGAGGACAGAAAGATGGAACAGAGAAAGAAATGTGACCACAAGGCAAAGAAGGACAGACATCAGAAGTTGGAAAAAGCAAAAAGCTATTATAGAGTTGAAGGATGGAGGGTGGAACCAAGAGAATTTCTGTTGTCTGAAGTCATCTAGTGTCATGGGTTGAACTGTGTCTCCAAAGAAGGAGTTTACAGGTAAACAGATCTATGGATATCAACGCAAAAATCCTCAACAAGTGACAAGCTGAATCTGTGCTGTTGTTGTTCTTAGATGCCACCAAGTACAACTCATAACAGCACCATGAACAACAGACCTGAACCTTGTACCATCCTCCTCATCTCTGACACACTTGAGCCCACTGATGCAGTCGATAGGTCAATCCACCTAGTTGGGGTCTTCATTTAAAAAAGATTATAAACCATGAACGGAATTTATCCCAGAAATTAAAAAATAATCTAACATTTAAAAATAAATTACATTATACAATATTATCAAAAGGACAAAACTCACTGGATCATCTAAACAGATTGGAGGGGTGGAAAGGAATTGTAAGACTTAACACTTTTTCATGATTAAAAAGTACTCAACTGTAAACAGAAGTTTCTTGACCTGATAAACAGTATCTACAAAATTATTCCTGATTGTTGACCACAAAGATCTTGTCTCAACTTCAGGCACTATCTTTTGCCTCATGGTCAGGTCCAGGTCTCTTTTTCTGTGAAACATCCTGTCATTATAAAGGTGCTCAGGGGGCCTTCTTACGGCTTCTTTTGCATCCTCATCTGCATATATTGTACCATCCCGCAAAAATTCGAGTTTATTGAATCCCGCAGGATTGTAATTCCATTTTCAAATACCATCCAGCCACTGGCCTGATGCTGCAATGATAGATCGGCCCACCATGTTGACCCCAGCTCTTATTGTGGTTTTGATTTGCATGTGATTACCAGTGATAGTGAGCATTTCTTTATGAGTCTTAGGGAGAACTATGGGACTGTCTTCAATCTGCTTGGAGATATAGAGCTAGGAGGAAAGTCTATGAGAAAGGCTGATGGGCTGCTTTTCCTAGAGAAATCATAGCCCCACAATGGGATCTAGAAGAGTAGCTTTCTTGGTTCCAAACAACCAGAATAGAGATTTCATCATACTGTTGAGGGAGGGAGGTATAACCACTATTGAGTAGAGAAAAATATTTAGAATTGCATAAAAGGAAAGTTGCAATAATTCAATAATTCCTCAGTGGTTAATAATTTGAACCCTGCCGCCATCCCAGTTAAAACGTAGCTAGAATCTTGTTGACGTGTACGGAGTTTTAGTGATACCAGTCAGTAAAGAATGGCTGTGAGAATCATGAATGTAGGAAAATTAGATATTGTTAAGGAAGAAATGGAACGCATAAATATTGACATACTAGGCATTGGTGAGATGAGATGGA
>NW_006399920.1:4331449-4332269 GCF_000299155.1 Elephantulus edwardii | reverse complement strand
CAGAGAGTTGGACAATGACCAAGGAGGATAGAAGGAGAATTGATGCCTTTGAGCTGTGGTGCTGGAGAAGAGTATTGAGAATACCATGGACTGTGTGCTTTCTGGCATTTGAATTCACCTGATTCCCAGCAATCCTACCTACAGCACAAGGAAACTGTCCAATCCTGGGCCATCCTCACATCTCTGCTGTGATTAAGCCCATTGTTGAAGTCACTGTGCCAACCCATCTCTTGAGCAATCTTCCTCTTTTTACCAACCCTCTATGTGTGCATTTAACTGTGTGGATTGTAACAAATTAAGACTAATATTGAGAAGAATGGAAATCCCTAACACAATTGTGCTCTTGTGAAACCTATACTTAGACCAAAGAAGTTGTTGTCCTACCAGAGCAAGGAAACTCTGCATGGTTTAAAATTTTAAAAAGGTGTGTGGCAGAGCTATATCCTTTCTCTGTATCTTTTCAGTCTGGATGCCAAGCAAATCATTTGAGAAGCTGGACTTCATGAAGAATAACGTGGCGTTGAGATCAGAGAAGACTCATCAACAACCTGCGTTATGCAGAGGATACAACCTTTCTTGCTAAAAGTGTGGCGAACTTAAAGCACTTGCTGCAGAAGACCAGAGATGACAGCCTTCAATATGGGTTACATCTCAACATCAAGAAGACAAAAATCCTCACCACTGGGCCAATAGGCAATGTCATAATAGATGGATAAAAAACTCTAATAATTTCATCTTACTTGGATCCACAATCAATAATGTTGGTATCAGCAGTCAAGAAATCAAAAGATGTACCACAACAAGATAAACAACCCAATTG
>NW_006399920.1:4291849-4330879 GCF_000299155.1 Elephantulus edwardii | reverse complement strand
TAGTGCCGCTGTTGTAAAATGGGACTCACAGAGGGGTTGCGGGGAGACTAAGGAGGAAGGATTATATAACAATGAAATAATTTTTTGTACTTTTCTAAGAGAAGAGTGAACTGGGCGGGAAGGGGTGGGCAGGGAGAAAAGTGCAACAATGAATGAATGGAGATCCAAAGACTGTAAATTTTCATTAATAATAATAAAATTGTGAAAAAATTTTTTAAAAATGTACTGCATTGGTAAGTCTCCTGTTAACAAACTCTCTAAAGTACTGAGGTGCAACAATGTCAGTTTTAAGACTAAAGTGCTTCTGATTCAGATCATAGTCTTTTCAATGATTTGCTATGCATCTAAGAGCTGGACGATGAATAGGAATGAGAATCGATGTGTTGGAGCTGTGGTGTTGGGGAAGAGTGTTGAATACCCCATGGACAGACATGAGAACAAGTAAATTTGTCTTGGAGAAAGTGCAACCAGGGTGCTCCTTGGAGGTAAGCATGGTGGAGCTTTGTCTCACATTACTTTGAGTATGTTGTCAGGAGAGGTGGGTCCCAGAATAAGAATATCATGCTTGGAAAGGAGCATCAGCGAAAGCGAGGAAGACACTTTGGGAGATGGACTGACCCAGTGGCACACTGGGCTCAAGCTTGTCTGAGATGATGGGGACAGTCAGGATAACACAAGGTTCACATCCACTGTTCATAGGGTGGCTGTAAGTCATTGTTGACTTGGCGGTACATATAACATTTGTATTTGCCAAGCACGGTGTCTTTCTCCAATGACTAGTCCTTCCTAACCATATGCTTGACGTATATGAGACACGTTTCATTATTTCTTGTTTCTGATTTCACTTCTAACATGATAGATTTGGGGGGGAACATTCTATGGTATATTCTTTATCAATATTCTTCACCAACACAATCCAAAGGTATCAATTATTCTCCAGTTCCTTATTCATTGTAGTTTCTACATGGATATGAACCAAATATGACTAGCTAGGTCAATCATAATCTTTAAAGTGGCATCCAAGCTCTTTAGCGCTTTGGCAGCAGATTTTCCAAATACAACACATCTTTTGATCTCTTGACTGCTGCTTCCATGAGTGTTGATTATGGTTGCTGGTAAAATGAAATCCTTGATTTCAATTTTCCTTCCATCTGTGTTAATGCTGTACATTGATCCAGTGGGGAGGCTGTTTTCTTGATGTTGAGGTGTATACTATACCGAAGGGTCTATCTCTGGGTTTTATCCATGCTCCAGGTCTTCATTCTCTGCAAAGTTATGTCATGTGCACAGCATAGCCTAATGATGAATCTTCCTCAATCTTGATGCCACTTTCTTCATGTAGCCTAGCTTCTTAGCTTATTTGTTCAGTATTCAGAATGAATATACCTTAGTAATGGGTATAACTAACTGCTCTTTTTAATGTGAAGGCCAATGTTTAGCAACCTATTAGTAAAATGTCAGCATCAAAAATGGTGTAAATGACTTTTCTCTTTTCCCCTCCGTCTTACTTATGACTAATGAAAGAAACATTCTTCTAAGTGATACAGCACTCTTCTATTTCCTGTGCTGCGGTAACCTGGGGTTGCTGTGATGTTGAACCTTGTGCCACTAGGGTGTCAAATACTGTAATGGTTACCCATGGTGGACAGTGTTTGGTGGACCTCCTAGTTTAAGACAGGTTTGAAAACAGGAGTGACACCCACTTGGTAAACAACATACCTCTGGAAACTATATGAACTTTGAGAAACGACAGTGCATAGGATCACTAGGAGTTGTGCCCGACTCAACAGCAATCAACGAGATAAAAAGATGACGATTTAAAAAAAAATGATACCCCAATTCCTCATCCCTTGTCTGAAGTCTGATGCAGTGACAGCTAGGACTGAAGCACATGCCTCATACTTTGTCCTCCTCCAGGATGTCAGGGAAAGAACACAAAATATGCAGTTAGCTTGTGCCTCTCTCCAGAGATTTTCAAATAAAATCCCTTTTTTATTCCATAAGAAGTCATTTTATAAGGGCAATGTGACGTCAAACAAACTGTATTTCAGAAATGCTGCCATTACAGCTTTTAATATCTTTTACTTCTACTGGTGCTATTTTGTAGACTAAGGAACATTGGCAAGTTTTGTGGGGTGGTTTTTTTTTAATTCTTTAAAAAAATTTCAGTCTTTTATGTTTAACATTTTCATAAGCTTTGTTTTTGTAATGAGCCACACAACATGGATGGGGGAAATTGTGCCTTGTCTCAACAGTTTTGCTGATTGTTTTTGTTGTTGTTTTAGGCAGAATGATGATGGATGCCTAGAGTTTACTTGATGTTTAATTAAAATCAGTATTTCTCTAACAAAACAAAAAAAGATGAAGATAAATTTTAAGTCAATGTAAGTATCAAACTTCTTTGCATTTCACATATGTAAGTATGTAGGATGATGTCTAAAAACATTTGCTCATGGTGAGTGGAAGTGACTCCTAGCTGACCCTTCAGTGGGTTTTCAGAGGCTGTAAATTTCACAGGAGACGGTTCATTTTTTTTCCTGCAGAGCCTCTAGTGGACACAAACCACCTCTGGTCTAGCTGCACATCACCAGTGCTGATGACCCTGTTTTCTTTCATCCTCACGAACAAAATTATTTCATCAACTATTTGTATTTGTGAACAATGTGAGACTGGTTATATTTGCTGCACAATTTTACAAATTCAAAGTAGTGAAGAAGTTCAATTAAGAAAAAAATTATTATTTTGGTGGCCTAGTGGCAGGAAGCTGCACTGCAATCCCAGAGGTGCACAGTTCAAATCCACCAGATGCTCTGCTGGAGAAGAAGGGACAGTGTCCTCCTTTACCAGTTAGATTCAATTTGATGGTACACACACAAAAATAATAAATTTTTTTAAAAATTACTGCTTTAAAAATTCAAAACATCCTTGTAATCTGTGGTATTAACATCCTCAAATTTGTCTTTGATAGCTTTATACTGTGAAGAGAGTGGCTGAGAAGAGAGAGAATAGTCTTAACTACTGAGAAAATGAAGACAAACTAGTGAATACGATCACTTAACAGTATAAAAAGGTCTTCCTGCTGCTAGAAGAAATAAAATTTTAGTTACACTAAATAGCACAAAAAGAAATACAAACTTCTAGTTACTTTAAATCCACATGTATTATCTATTTTAAAACCGAGAAATCTAAACAAAAACATCCAGAGAACCTAAAGAAAAATAAGAGATGGTGTACAAAATGGCATTTACAAAAGAGGAGTTAACCTTTATAAATGCAATTATAAGTATTACAGTGTTCTAAGGTAACATCAGAAAGAAAAATAAACCCCTTCCCATCACATTTTTTCAAAATACCAGTGTCGCCATTCCAATGAATATGTAAAAAAACTTTGCTCAGAATTTACCAATAACTTCAAAAACCGTTTTATTTCATTTCTTTCAGCATCTTTCCCCTTAACAGCCATATTTCACCTCTATAGCAACTACTGTGTTAGGACAAGAGTAAGGTTTTATATGAATAACCGTGGGTTATTAGTATTATTATAACAAGATAAGTTCTATTGTTACTACTGGATGGCATTTAGTATGGGTACTGAAGCAAATAAGACTTATTTTAAAATGATACTTTTGGAAACAAATCACAAATGGTTTTGCTCTGGACTTTGTTTCATGGCTTTTTCCTGATAAATACATACAGAACTTACTAGACACGGAACCTGCCAATATACTTGCAAAGATTGATTTGAATCTTAAAACAGTAAAATGGTGTAGATCAATAGACTCTTTCTGCCTTACTTGTCCCTTTTTATTCATTACTAACATTGCTAAAATCATGCTCCCTTGATTTTCCAGGCTCTTGAGGATGGTACATAATTAAGACCATTTTAAATGCACAGTAGAGAAGTTAAAGTTATTAAAAACAATAAATGCTTTAAGAAATTAGGGATTATTTTCTGGAACCCCAGTTTTTTTTGTTTTTGTTTTTTTTTAAAAAACGAGTATGATTAGCATGTATCTCCTCAGTCCCAACTACTCACAGTGTCTATTTACTAATGGCAGGCTTTATCCTCTATTTATACATTAAGATGAATTTTACATACTTTAATCCTATGTTTTAATTTAAATTGTATTTCTCTCTTCAGTCACTCCCATAGCAAAGTCCATTAACTAATGTATCATATTTTTGTGACTTTTTTATTTTCTACACACCAACAAGGATTTTCAAAATGTGTCTGCAGGTCAAAAATCTACAACTCCCAAATAGTTTGCACAGTGTTATCAAGTGACAAATTCGGATTTATTTTTGTCTCTGTAAACAAATGATAAATTCTTAGTAAGATGCTGTGAATTTTGAAAAGCTCTGCTTGACTCTTCTAAGAGGATAAACAAAGGCTCCACACAGCAAGGTTTTGTGGTATGTGCTAGCTGGGAAACTCTCAAAGATACACTTTACTGAGCCATAAAAATAGAACTGCATTCCACATTACATGAAACAACATAACTTGAACTAACGATTATTAACCTTGTTAACACCAAGAAGCTAGTCTGTTCAGCTTAGAGACGATCTTTTTCCTTTTTGGAAAAGAGTGACAATGAATTTAAAAAAAAAAAGTTCTGGAAAAAACATCTCAACCTATCAGCACACTAGAACATTAATCACATCCTCATTTACAATAACCACAGGCTGGCAGAAAAGTTTCTCTAAAAAAGGCCAGTCAGTAAGATTTCAGGCTTCATGGGCTAAGAAGTTTCCTGAGCAACCACTCAGCCTGTAACACAAAAGCAGGCAGAGACAGCAAGACTAAACAGAACTGTTCTGATAAAACTTTATTTATGGACAATGAAATGTCAATTTCATAAGCCATGAAATATTCTTTTTTAAACCATTTAAAAATATAAGCATGATTATTAGCTCACAGGCCATCTACTTATGTAAGGCTGTAAAATTATGCAAGATGTCTAGAAATTACCGGTTCAATATCTAGACACTTTGTAAATGTTTGCTTCCTCAAGTTCTTTTAAAACTTAAACCAGATACAATCTCTATATTTTTTGATAAATATACACATAAAAGAGAGAAAAATAATTGAGAAAAACGTGTTAATTCTCTAGCTAAAATAAAAAATGGTCTGTAAAACTGTTTCACTTTAAAACAGATAATTTGGAAGTATATAAAATTAAAGATTACTTCTTTTATTCTATGCATAATTATTTATGCATATAAAATAATATGTATGTATATCTGGCACATTATTTTTCACTTTTACTTCAGAGAAAAGAAAAGATAGTAAGGAAAAAGTTTATCAATTTCTCAGTCCCTTTTATAAAATTTACAACTGAAACTGGAGATCACTTATATACAGTCAACTGTATATATAACTCTGAATTTAGGAATTATACCTAGAATTGGAATTTTCCTAGATAAATTCTGATTCTTTTTAAAAATGAGAAACAAGAGACATCTACATCAGAGAATACTGTGGCCTCTATCACTGAGACCCTTTCAAAAGTAAACTCCTGTTTCCATAATATAAGGAAGCAAAATTCTTTCCATAATCATTCAGTATAAAAAAGTTCACAGTCTTGTTTACCTTGAAAAAGGCAAATGATTCATTGTGGAATCTGCATAAATTATTCTGATCCTCAGTAGTCCTTAAATACAAATTAATTTAGCATGAACTTTTATCTGTTTGGGTTTCCCAAGTAAAATACTAATACAATATGTATTAAATTGGCAAAAGTCCATGAGCTTAAAGAAAAGGAATTGAATAGAAAATGTTTTCCAATTTTATCCTTTCAAATTTTATAACAGCTTCAAGTATTGAGACCGAACTGGTTTTCTGAAGTCTCCAGGATGGACACACTCAATTCTCATTTTTCGTTTGTGGCATCATTTTGCGACGTATAAGATCATGTCTTCCGACTTCAATCATCTGTGCTTCCCACAATTTCATTTCATTATCATAGCGAATTTTATCATCTTTAGCAAGCTGAATATAGACCTGAAGAAAAGAGCAAAGTGTTAAATTATTTCTTTTGAGAAGACTCTTAGCAATGAGACATATGATAGAAACTACATTATCATTGTAGATGCAGAAAGAGAAAGAATGATTTTGTGAGATAAAATTTATATATGAAAAAGATGAGATTTTTTCAAAGCAAAAATACTACAATTTTAGGGCTAAGGGACTATAGAAAGAAGGCAAAGGAGGGATGTGACTGTGTATATAGTAGATATTCTAAGCTTAAGAGTGATTCTTTTTTTAGCTCAAACATAAATTTTATTTTAGTCAACTACCAAAAAAAAAAGGTTCAACTGATTCTAACAATATTTTTTCAGTAATTTAACTGTTATTAGTAATTTAAGGTTGTTTTTTAATGAAGAAAAAGTAATCCTGCCCTGATATATTCTCTAACAGTAGACTAAAAACTATACAACTTACTTGTTTTTGAGAGCTAGTCAGGTTTTTCCAGCTTTCATTCACAGTCTTCAGCTTTGCCTATAAAACAACACACATTTTAGAAGCAGATTTAGGTACCACAGTGATTAAAGTTTTAACTCCAACCATAAAAACAACAAAAGTTACAAACAAATTATCTCTGAATGACTGTATGATAAAATACTTTTAAATCTTCACTGAAATAAAAATGTTATCTTTCACTAAACACTCACTTTGCAAAATTTGATAGAAAGAACTAAAAGGACAAAGGTATAGTTTACAAAATTAAAGAGTAATTTTTAATCTATGAAGCACCTCTAGGGGGCATTTTCCTGAGTTAAACAGTCAATCACAAAAGGACAGATATTGCATGGCACCACCATGCAAAATCTAAGAAAAAGTTTACAGATAGAAATATTCTTTGAAGTTACAAGAGTGGGAGGAGGAAGTTACAAGAATGTAAGGGGGGAGGAGAATAAATCAGTAAATGGAGGGTAGATTTGGTGGCTTAGTGGTAAAGAGTTGCACTGCTAGCCTGAAGGCGTACAGTTCTATAATCGCCCAGCAATTCCACAGGAAAAAGATGAGTAATCTCCTTGCACGTAATGAACTCCTCTTAAAATGCGCTAGAGGGTCAGCTATGAGTTGGTTCCAACTTGACAGTACACAACAGCAACAAGACAAAAGAAAATACTACAAAGAACGCAAAAATTAAAGGCAAAAAAGGTAAACACTATTATATACCCAATCTTGCAGTAAAGATACAAAGATACTGAACAGAGGTGGAAAAGACAAATGGATCTAAATCTACAGATATATAGATAGAACAGGACAGGTCTACATATGCATTTACAGGTGTTACAAATATATCCATGAGTAGAGTATCCATGAATATGTAGGAGGCAAGGTTTTAAAAATGCAGCCAGAACCAAACACCTCAAGGGAATGAGTTGCTGGGCCTAGTTTCAAGTAACATCAATGTCACTTGACACTACACAGTCCACAAAGACAATGGTCTACTATATTCCACACCTCTGGGGCAAAGAAAAGAGAAGAAAATAAAATATGCAAGGAAGCAATTAGTCCAAAAGACTACATGAAACAAGTCTCCATGCCCTTAAGATCAGGACATCTAGACAGTGCATGGCTTCCACTGCAGACCACTCTGAGAGGGATCACAGAGGGAAATACTGGGCAGAATGGGAGAAAAATGCAGGGGACAAAGCTCTCAAAATAACTGGAAAAAGCCAGCTGTGCTGGTCTGACAGGGACTAGTGACCTAATGCTGGGAAAAGTGGAGGGTCAGAGAGGAAAACTCTCAACATGCAATGACCCAATGATTGAACAAAGGGCTCAAGCATATCAGGTATGGTTAAGAGGGTAGAGGATAGGGTTTAGATCTGTTGTTTTAAAGGGTTGCTAGTTGTATCAACACAACAATAACATTCCACTGAATGAATACATATTGTGCCTACTCATTCTGCTGAGCAATTTTTCTAAGACTTACCATTCCATATAAATTTGACAACTGTCTTTTTCATCTCTGCAAAGGTACTACTGTTGGATCTTGATGCTACTTGTATACGTGGATGTATTTGAGCACAAATACTGCTGAAATATTACCTGTCAAGTGTATGCGTGTTCACAGGTGTACTCTCAACCTGCCATATCTGTTTGTAGTACCTATCTGCCTATGTACCCACCTGTAGTTTAATGTGTGCTATTACTGTTATAAAGGATTGTATAATGGTCTACAACTCTGGCATACAACTGTATCATTAGTAATATTATGCTAACTCCTTAAGTTAAATATTCTTTCCCTTCAATCAACTTTATTTATGTCTGTTCATTCCCTTATGATCCTTTGTATGTAGTTGTTGTCTTTGAAGACGAGCACGACTCATAGTGCGACCCTATGAACAAAAGGCCTGAAGCCTTTCTATAACTATTATCATTTATCAAAGTTCATAGTCTCCAGAGGCATGTTGTTTAGGAAGTGGATGAGCAAGTTGTAATATTTCCACTTTAAAATTGTAGGTATCTATAGATAAACATCCACAGTATTTCATGGAACATTAAGCTTTATGCTCCAAATAAATAAATGTGTATGTCTGATAAATTATGAAACAAAATCTCTGAGTTTAACATTGCTGTCTTAAATATGTAGATAAATTTTATTACTGGTATGTGTAAACCCAACCAAACCAAAGCTGTTATCTCCTGTTCTTCTATGTCATCAAGTCAGAACCAATGCATAGTTTCACTGTTTTGTTAAAGTAGTATTTATTGAATTGTTAATTCATGAGAAATAGAATTCTGAGTAGGCCATTTATTTTCTTAACAACAATGCCCTCAATTGGTCTCTTTATAAAAAAAAAAAAAAGCCCAACAAAACTGAAATTATTTCCATTAAAAAAAAAATTGTAGGTATCATCTCTGTCAAATTAGCTAAGAGTTTATGAACTTCGTTTAACTTTTTTCAAAACACCAGCTTCAGACTTTACTGATTCTATTGCTCTTTCATTCCTTTATTTATCTCCGCTCTGATATTATTTCTTTCCTTCAGGTAGCTCTGGGCTTGGCTTGCACTTGTTTCTCTAGCTCCTCAATGTGTAAACTAAGTTACTGATTTGAGATCTTTCCCCCTTCTTTTTAAATTTTTTTATTATTTGTGTGTGTGTGTACTGCCAAACTGGATCCGACTGGTACAGGAGATTGTCTCTCCTTCTCCAGTAAAGCATCTGATAGATTCAAACCGCGTACCTCTGGGATTGCAATGCAGCTTCTTGCCACTAGGCCTAAGAGCTCCCCGGATCTTTTTCCCTTTTATAGTATAAGCAGTTGTTTTTTTTTTAATTTAAATTTATTCTTAATTTCAATAAAAATTTACAGAGACTTTGGATTTCCATTCGTTCATTGCTGCACTTTTCTCCCCTCCCAACCCTTCCCCCTAGGTACACTACCCTCTTGGAAAAGTAAAAGACAAATTCTTTCATTGTTTTACAAACCCTCCCCCAGGTCCACTCCACCATATAGCCTTTGCTCTGGACTCCTGTCATGACAAAAATACCTAATCACATATCCCTTTTAAACAGTTTTCTCCCTCATCTGTTTCAATGCAGTATACATTACTGAACCCATCTTTCTCAGTCTCTCCCCAATCCCAAGGTCAGTCCTGTTTTAAACAGTGGTACCATGCAGTATTTGTCCTTTTGTGACTGAGATACTTTACTCAGCATTATGCCCTCCAGGGTCACCCATTTTGAATAATATTGCATGAGTTCCTTGTTTTTCAATGCAGCATAGTATTCCATTGTGTGAATATACCACACCTTCTCTATCCATTCCTTTGTTGATGGACACTTAGGTTGTTTCCAACTCCTTGCTATTATGAACAAAGCTACAATAAACATGGGTGTGCATATATCTGCTTGGATGTCAGTTATGGTTTCTTTGGGATATAATCCCAAATACTGGGGGTCAAATGGTATCTCTATTTGCAACTTTTTGAGAAGTGTCATACCGCCTTCCACTTTACTCTTTTTTTTACTTCCATTTTACACTCCCACCAACAGTGAATAAGGGTTCCAGTTTCTCCACAACCTCACCAGCATTTGTTGCTTGCTGTTCTGTTAAATTTTGCTATTCTGACTGGGGTGAGAGGATATCTCATAGGTGTTTAATATAAGCATTTAAAACTATGACAAAGACAACAGAACAAATTTTCCTTTGAAAATGATCTTCTCTATGTCCCCTAACTTTTGGTTTGTTGTACTTTCATTTTCATTCATCTGTAAGATATCTTCTAATTTCCTATTTTGTGTTTTAATCTCAATGTTTAATAACAAGTTGTTTCATTTCCAGATATTTCTGTATTTTCCAGTTTCCATTTATAAACATCTTGTAGTCGAAGGGTATAGTCCATGTGGAGGTGCACTGCTAACTTAAAAGCTACAGCTCTCTGGTGGTTCAAGTCCACCTGTGGCTCTGGGGGAATACATGGACAACTTGCTCCTGTGCAATTTACAGCCTTGGAAATTCACTGCAGGGTCAGCTATGAGTTGGTTCTAACTAAACAACAATAAGTGAGTTACAGTCAAAGACAAAGAAGTGATTCTGTATGACTTGAATCTTGAAATTTATTGAGACTTACTTTTGTGACCTATCATTGTCTGTTATGGAGAATGACTCATGTACATTCAGGAATGCATCCAGTGCTGCTGCTGTTCCACACAGATCTGTGAGATCAATGGGTTTAAATCTTGTTTCTTTATGTTTCTAACTAACTTTTCTTGAGTCAGGATATTCAAATATAAAATCTATTATTCATGGATTCACTTCAAAATGGTTTTTATTTCTTCTCTGTACCTTTATAGTTTATTCTAAAATTTGTGTTTAAGAGTTTAAGTAAAACCAAAGGAACAATATATTATTAATTCCAAATTATAATTAGCTGAACTTAATTATGTAACTTAGAAAAAGTTAACTTAGCTCCTTTAGGTTTGGTTCTTCATTACTGTTGGTAATGTTAGGTGCTGTCGAGTACAACTCATAGGACTCATAGCAACCCTAAGAACAACAGATCAGAACACTAATTCCATGCCATCCTCACAATCTTGGACACACTTAAGCCCATTCCTGTAGTCACTTATCAACCCTCATGGTTTAAGGGCCTTCTTCTCCTTCACCACCCTACCACCTTCTCCAAGGAATAACTGATCAATTCAATAATTAATTCTGAAGTGGGGAAAACCAAAGAGCAACCTAATTACAGACCAAATTCCCAAATGGCTAGCCAATGGCAGCAGCAGGTGGTGAGAACTAGAGATAAAGACAGGGCTAAAAACAATGAAAAGTAGCTGAAAGTCTATTTAAAAAAGAGGCTGAATCTCCATCAATGTGAATTTTGTTGTTGGGAAGATGGTTCCTCCCAACTCGTGTGTGTGTGTGTGTGTGTGTGTGTGTGTGTGTGTGTGTATACATCATCAAACTGGATCCAACTGGCACAGGAGAGATTAACCCTCTTTTCCAGCAGAGGATATGGTGGATTCCAATCAGTTCCTTCAGGATTGCAGTGCACCTTCTTGCCAGTTGGCCACCAGAACTCCCTTCAACGCAGACTTTAAGACATGTATTATATCAAAAGCATAAAATAGGAATCACACAGTGGAAGCCCAGTACAGTTGAAGATGATAGTGCTGTACTAAAAAATAGGGAGATTAAGTAAAAATGTATCCAGTATCCCAAAATGAAAATCTAAACAGTCTAAGCTACAGAAGACAATGAAGACAGAAATATTAGTGCACCAGGTCAGAAGATCCAATAAGCATATAATTACAGTTTTAGAAAGTCAAAACAAAGACCAGGGAGAAATTTCTATAGTATGCTCAAAACATTGCCTTAGAACTGCAAGACTGCAAAACACATCCAGTAGTTCCTGAGAGATGTAAGCAGCCCCACATCAAGCGTATTGAGGAAGACAGTTCTCAAAAGAGGTGTGGTGTCAAGGGTTTCCTGTTCAAAATGGCTTTCCTAGCTAATTAACTTTTTTGGGTGATGAAGTATTTATTTTATTAAGGAGACAGAATTAGGGTGAGATAGAAACCCCATCCTACTGTTGTTGTTAGATGCCCTGAGTCCAGTATGACTCAAAGTGGCCCTATGAACAACAGATCTGAACCCTGTTCTACCCTGTGCCATCAACACATTCTCTGACACACTTTAGAGCTGACTGCTGCAGTCACTCTGTCAATCCATCTGGTTGAAGGACTTACTCTCTTTTGCAATCCCACCACCCTTTCCAAGCACGATGTCCCTCTCCAAGAAGTAGACTCTCCTAGCAACATGCCTGCAGTATGAGACGAAGTGTTATCATCTTTGTCTCCAAGGAGCACTCTGGCTGCACCCTCTCCAAGACTTATCTATTCTCTTTTGGTGGTCCGTGGGATCTTCAATACTCTTCTCCAATACCACAGTTCAGAGGCAACAATTCTGTCATCTTTATTCCCTGTTCAGCTCTCAGATGTATAGTGATTGAAAAAACTATGGATCCCAACCTTGAAACCACAATAAACCCACCCTTTTTATGTTTTAAATGTCCAGAGTTATAAAAAAAGGATAGTAGTACTCAAGTTTACTATCTTTACAGCGACCCTATGAACAAAAGACTTGAAGCCTTTCTGTAACTATTGTCATTTCTCAAAGTTCACAGTTTCCAGAAGCATGTTGTTTAGGAAGTGCATAATTTAGAGTGCGGTTTGATTTGATTTTTAAATAATTGCCTTCCTAGTCTGTTGGCTCTGACATCTGCCATATGGTTGGATTAAGTATGCTAATAATGTGAATGAGGTAAACAATACTTTTTGGACGGTAGCAAGTAAACAAGGTTTGTCCACTACTAATTAAGGGGGCTGCTGTTGTGTACCATTGAGTTGGAACCGACCCACTCATAATGACCCTCTAGTGGGTTTTCTGAGACAGTAAATCACATGGAAGGAGTCTGCCCACCTTTCCCACCACCTTTCTCTTGCAGAACAACTGATAGATTCTAACTGTATACGTTTGGGTGGGCAGCATAATTCCTTACCATTAAGCCACTGCAGCCTTCAGTATGGATTACATTTCAACATCAACATCAAGAAAACAAAGGTCCTCACCAGAGGACTATCAGTCAAATTATGACAGATGGAGAAACAACTGAAGCTGTTAAAATTATCTTGCTTGGCTCAATAATCAACGCCCTTGGTATCAGCAGTCAGGAAATCAGGAGACATATTGTAGCAGGAAAAGTCTGCTATCAGGGACCTCTCCAAATTACTGAGGAGCAATGATGCTAATTTGAGGACTAAAGTGTGTCCGATTCAGGCCATGGTCTTTCTGATCACTTGCTAAGTATCTGAGAGTGGGACAATGAATATAAGGATGACAGAAGAATTAATGCCTTTGAGCCATGGTATTGGCGACGAGATGGGAAAGTCTGCTGTTAGGGACCTCTCTAAAGTACTGAAGAGCAACGGTGTGTCTCTGGAGACTAAGGTGTGTCTGGTACAGGCCATGGTCTTTGCAATCACTTGTTATACGTCAGAGAGCTGGACAATGATCAGGGAGGAAAGGAGAATTGATGCTTTTGAGCTTTGGTGTTAGAGAAGAGTGTTGAGGGTACCATGGACTGCTCAGAAAACAGATTCATCCTGGAGAGGGTTAAACAGGGCTGCTCCTTGGAGGCAAGGATTCTGAGGGTTCGTCTGACATACTTTGGTCATGTTGTAAGGAGAGACCGGTCATTGGAGAAGGACATCATGCTTGGGGAGAGGAGGGCAGGTGCAGGAGGGGAAGGCCCTCTGGGAGGTGGACTGATTCAGTGAGTGGGGCAATAGGGATGAGTGTGTCGGAGACAATGAGATTGGCACAGGACAGAGCAGAGTTTGAGTCGCAAGCGATTCGACGGCACATAACAACAACAACATTGGAGGCGAGTACTTAATATTCCACAGACTGTCAAAAGAACAAACAAGTTGTTTTGGAGAAAGTGGAACTAATGTGCTCCTTGGAGGCAAAGACAATAAAGCTTTGCCTCAATACATTAGGCATGTTGTTCAGAAAGACCAGTCCTCGAAGAGGGACATGCTTGGAAAGGTTGCAGGTCGGCAAAAGAAAGGAAGACCCTCAGCCAGAGACTACACCAAGAGGCATGAGTATGTCAAAAATGTTGAGGATGGCACAGGATAGGACAGGGTTTCGATCTGTTGTTCATAGGGTAGCTATGAGTCATACGTGACTCGATGACATCTAACAACTACTGAAAATAAGAAGGGGGGAAGATAAGTCACAACAGTGATTACTAAGCTTTTTTCTTCTTTGACACATTTCTATGATCAGAATGCCATGCATGTGAACATCCCGCAGACATAGTGAATGTCATTAAAAGATGCTACATGGAGCGAATGCTGCTGTGTGCTGGCGAGTACAACTCCACGTGAAACATGGAGCCATAGTTTGCACTTAACTCCCAGTACAAAATGCTCTAATTCTGTTCTAATGCCCCCTCGTGACTGCAAAACTAATAAGAACAGCTATATTAGAAATGTCTCCAGAAGATCTTCAACATAAATCTGAAAATTGTACCTAAGTTTTAAAACAATAATAATTAGATTCACAACTACATAGACAAATAAATTTTATGAGATAAGAGTAAGACTAGGGAAGAGAGCCCATATAAATAGTTTCATTTCCATACTTTACTACTTCATCATTTGACAAGGTGACTCTAGAACTTCTGGCAGTCTAAACTTTTAAAAACAAATAAGAGTTTTTTTTTACCTGTGATGAAGAATCCTTAGCTTCCTGGAAACATTCAGATATAAAAATGTTATAAGCTGAGCGAGGTCTTTTCGGTTTGCCAAGCATTGTTAATTCCTGAATAACAAAAAAAGAATAATCAGATACAATTTTAATATCTTTCAGGCTTAATTTTAATTACAGATATTAATTACTATGCCTTAAGGAATAATCCAATCTTTAGAGTAAATACTGATGCTGTTGTGTACCACTGAGTCAGAACCAACTCAGACCCTCCAGTGGGTTTTCAAAAGCTGTAACTCACACAAAAGGAGACTACCCATCCTTGTCCCACAGAGCGGCTGGTGGATTCGAATAGTGTGCCTTCGGGACTGCTGTGCAGCTTCTCAGCAGTACACACTAGAGCTCCCCATGATCTTATATAAAGTATATAATTACAACTTGAGATTAGGACTTTTCAAAACACTAACTTTTAAAAATTATAATTAGAGTTTCTATCACAAAGGTATATAAAAACAATTCTTTTATATATTCATTTTCATGGTCATCATGAGCTGGGATTAAAAAACCAAACCAAACCAAAAACCCACTGGTCACCATTTAGCAGATTCTGACTATCGAAACCCCATGTGTTACAGGCAGGACTGCTCCACATTTCAACATCAACACCTTCCTGGCTTTACAGATGGAGTCCTAGTGGCACAAAGAGTTAAAAGCTCTTCTGCTAAACTGAAAAGATTTGACGTTTTAATCCTGCTAGCAGGTCCCTGAAAAAAAGACTTTGATGATCTGCTTTGTGAGAAAACCCAAGGGGCATGGAGAGACTATACATCTAAAATGACTCATCAGCATCTGCAACTGCCAAGCCTTGAAGCAGTGCTGCTGGGTGAGTTCAAACCAGCAACCTTACCAACTAGATCATCGTTTGTGAAAGATAAAAATACGATCAGTTTCACTCTTTTTAAAAAAAAAACAAAAAACAAAAAACCTATCATTTCATTCTTGAAGAACACTTCTGTCTACTTTGGCCAAATCACTACAGGGGGCTTCAACAAAGTTACGAACACTGGGGTACTTGTTTAACAATTTTCTTCTCATTTTCTTCCTAGCATGTCCCTCAACCTTTAAACCACAATAAGTCCACCACTCTTGAGTTTGGCTCACAGTGACCCTCCATCGGTTTCCCCACTTTTTCCTGAAGAGCAGCTAATGGGTTCATACCACCATTTCAGTTAGCACACTGACACGCTACATACACACTATGCTAAAAGGATTTCTTGATAAACCACGATATGTGTTAAGTTTATTTTTACTAGCAACCAAAGGAAGAAAAGAATACAAGTTTCCTTTACTAACTAAATTTTCAGGTTTTGAGTTCAAAAAGTAATAGATATTCCAACAAATAGTATTTGATTTATAAAATACTTGGCTTTTTATAGCCATTTTTTAGGTCAATGACAAATCCAACTTAAATTCAAATAAAAATTGGCTTCTTTCTATATTATCAGAGTTCTTTTAGTTTTTTAACTAGATATTATTTCCTTTCACCTGAACAGTACACGTCTAAGTATTTAGAATTTAATTATTTCCTCTTTGTTTCCAGGACAATTTACCCTCAGACATACAGACTTATAACTATTCCTAACTGGTACAATTCATATCTAGCTCTGAAATAGCTTTAGAGATCTTTAGTGGGAAAAACAATTCCAAATAGGAAGTGAGAGTACAAAGAAAAACCTCTCATTTCAGGTGTTGTGAGCTGAGGCATTTTCTGACCTTCTCTCAACCTCTACGCCCACCCCCAATTAGATCAATAGTCCTAGATCCTCATCACTGATTTGGAACTGCTGGGTATTCAATCCTAGTGCTGGGGCCAAAGAAAATATATCAGTTATTTTGTATTTGGGGCTGGTATTAATTCAATCATTTTACATACAGACTAGATTAGCAAGCAATCTAATATTGTTTTTGTAGAAAAAACATAGTCTAAGTTTCAAACAAATTTACTGGGATTAATATCTTTTTGCTGTAGGTCTGCGGAGCCAATTCTGACTCCTAGTGAGTCGTGTGTCAGAACAGAACTGCATCAAATGATTTTCATCACTATAATTTTATAGACGATGGTGATTGTTCTCCTGTGGACCCACTGAGTGGTTTGAAAAATCAATATTCTAGTTATCAGTGAAGCATTTAATGGTTTGTACCACTTTGTTGTTTTTAAGTAGTATCGAGCAGCAATCAACTCCTAGCTGACCCTCCAGCGAGTTTTCAGAGGCAGTAAATCACACTAAGACAGCCCATCTTTCTACTGCAGAGGGGCGGATAGATTTGAACCAGGTGCCTTTGGGATGGCAGTGCATTAAGTCCCTAGAGATCCCTTTGTGCCAGTACTGTTCCTTATTACCTTGAAGCTGCTATAAAATGTCTATCTAAAATTTGGGTACATCGAAAAGTAGTGACATTGTATAAAACCATTAATG
Organism: Elephantulus edwardii; assembly: GCF_000299155.1. NCBI lineage: Eukaryota > Metazoa > Chordata > Mammalia > Macroscelidea > Macroscelididae > Elephantulus > Elephantulus edwardii. Next base: position 4,313,662 of record NW_006399920.1, on the reverse strand, counting down.
TAGAATGAGTATATGGATCCAAGGGGGGCTGGAAGCAGAGGGATGAGGATGTGCAGGGGTAGGGGAGGCTTAATCATGGAGTTAGACAGTTTGATGGTAGGGATAAGGGAAATTGGAAGAATGTGTTCTGGAAAACAATGTATTAGAATTTTGTCAATAAACTAGTATTAAAAAAAAATAGTGTCAGGTATATCCAAAAGAAATGCTATGGCAAGTGGTCCTAGCAGTAGATGTAAGAGAGCTATCCTTTATTTGCCTAGTTGGAAAACAATAACATTCTACCATTGTTGTTGTTGTTAGATGCTGTCGAGTCGCTTGCAACTCATAGTGACCCTATGTACAACAGCCCTAAACTCTGCTCTGTCCTGTGCCGATCGCACTGTCTCTGACACTCCCACCCCGATTATCCCAGTCACTGAATCAATCCACCTCATAGAGGGCCTTCCCCTCCTGCGCTGTCCCTCCACCCTACCAAACATGTAACCTATGTACAACATTCTACCATATATCCAAATAAAGTTTTATGAAAGTAAGAAAAACCTACTTATATCAACATTATTAAAAAAAACAAAACTCAATAATACTCACTCTCTTTTTTATTAATGCTTTTCTTTTTAAACGTTTTTGCGTGAGTTCTTTTTCTATAGACATGATTTGACTTGGAGTTAGCTGTTCTTGAATTCTGTTTATCTCTTCTTTGTATGCCTGCCAGTCTGCCCTGTAAGCATCTTCATATATCTATAAAAGACCCAAATAAATGAAAAAATCGTATTATTACCAAATTTATAACACATCTGTTAGGCAAGAAGAGTTAACTACCAACTAGAAAATATCCTCTAGAATCACACATATATGGATAAAAAACAAGAACAGCTATTTTTTCATACACATGCTAAGCAAATAGGATCCAATTTAGACTTGCTGTCCATCTTTCATTTCCATCCTCAGAATCCATGCTTTTTACGAATCAGAACTTTATAAAAAACTTTTATATTGGTTTGTTTACTAAGTTCATATATATATATATATATCGTGTTTCATAAAATCATTCCCATTATGTTTTATAAAATCAATTATCACTGAACTATGCCCACCATTATCCTGTCTTTCCAGATCCCTGCCGGAATCTTTCACATTTCCTTTACCCACCCCTCCTTCCAGCCACCACATTGTGCGACCCTACGACGTCCCCCCTGCCCATTCTTACCCTTCTGCTTCCAATCCCCTCCTCTAGGATGCTCATTTTACTAGTTACCTATTTCTACAATAACCGTCTTTTGCAGTATTCATCCTTATGAGACTGGGTGAGTTTATTCAGCATTAATGCTCTCCCAAGGTACATAGTAATTTTCAAAATTATTGTTCCTGAGTGCTGTGTCCATCATTTGAATGTACCACTATTTCTCAAGTCATTTGATCGTGGTTGGACGTTTGGGTTGTTTCGATGTTCTTGCTAGGGTGAATAACGCTGCTATGAACATTGGTGTTCAAATCTCCATTTGTGTATCATTTCTAATTTTCTTGGAGTATATTCCTAGCAGTGGAATAGCTGGGTCATATGGAACATCTTTCTTTCTGTTTTTTTAAAAAAGGGAATTTCTATGTTCAGAGTTTTGCACAAATGCCAGACTGCCTTCCAGGGTGGTTGTACCATTTTACAATCCCACCAACAGTGTATGGGAATTCCTCTCTCTCCACATCCTCTCCAACATCTATTGCTTTTTGTCCTATTAATCTTTACCACTGCTACTGGGGTGAGATGGTATCCCACTGTGGTTTTGATTTGTACAATTTTATTATCTTTATATTAATACAAATTATAATAATATAATAAATTTATATTACTACAAATCAAGAGATATATGTTCCTTTGTAAAAACTGAGTTTTTAAAAAAATCTGGGTAATCCAAGTCCTTCAAAGATTTAAGTGTCCTTAACTATACAGGCCAATAGTACTGAAACCCATGATCTCACAGAGTAACAACAGAATTTAGAGTCCAGAAATAAATACAAACATGGTTACAGTAAACATCCAGTAAGGGTGCCAAGTCTACTCAATGAAGAAAGAACAGAATCTTCATAAATGATGCAGGGAAAATTTATTTCCACATACAGGAAAATGGAACAGGATCTATGCTTCACACTATACACAAAAACAAATTTATAACAGATTTAAAGACCTGAATGTTCAAATTAAGGCTATAAAATTCTCAGAAGAAAACGGAAGGGACATTGTCAGGCCTAGCAATACTAACAAAATCACAAACAGAAAAAGTAAAAACAATTAAGACCTCACAAATTAAAAATGTATTAAGAGATTTGACCAAAACGTGGAAAGATAATGACTAGGAGAGAATCTCCAAAAACTATGTGTCTGTTAAGAATCTAATAACTGAAGATACATATAAAACTGACAAAAGATTAATAATATAGTCATAAAATGAGCAAGAAAACAAAGATTCTTACCAATGAACCAATAGGCAGAGTCATGATGGATGGAGAGGAGACTGAAATTGTCAACAACTTCAACTTGCTTGGATCCACAATTAACACCCTTGGTACGAGCAGTCAGGGAATAATGAGATGCAATGCAATGAGAATAACTGCAGTGAGGGACCTTTCCAAACTATTGAGGAGTAGTGATGTCAGTTTGAGGACTAAGGTACGTCTGACTTTCCGATTACTAGCTATACATCCAAGACCTGGACAATGAATAAGGATGACAGAAAAAGAATTGATGCCTTTAAGCTGTGGTGTTGGAGAAGAGCACTGAACATTCCTTGGACAACCAAGAAAACAAGTAGATACATCTTGGAGAGGGTGCAGGAGGAATGCTCTTTGGAGGTAAGAATGATGAGGCTTCACCTCACATATTTTGGACATATAGCAAAGAGGTGCTATTCCTTGGAGAGGGACATGATGTTTGGAAGGATGGAAGGTTGGTGAGGAAGAGGAAGACCCTCAACCAGGTGGACAAGGTGACTGCTGCAATGGGCTCTTATATGTCAGGAAGTGTGAGGATGGTGCAGGACAGGCCTAGGTTCACATCTTTTGTTCACAGGGATGGTATGAGTCGTACTCGACTCGATGGAACCTAACAAAAAATGAGCAAAGGACTTGACTAGATAGTACACCAAAGATGAAAATCAAATAACCATGAAAAGTTGCTCAATATGATTAGTCACCAGAAGGATACATATCAAAACAATGAGATATTATTTCATTTCTATTTTCATGACTAAAAACCAAAAACATATGTTGATAAAGGCTATGGGAAAATTGTAACCCTTACCCACTGCTGTCAGAAATACAAAATGGTACAATTATTGTGGAAAGCAGTATGGAAGTGAATCAGAAACTAAAATGAAAAGAAAAATAAAACATAAGAGCCATCAATTTCACTATGTATGTATATATGCACTCACTCACACATGTATCTACAATTATACCTATCTCCAAAACATGTGAAAGCAGAGACTGAAGAGATTTGTGCACTTACACTCATTGCAGCCCATTCACAGCAGTCAAACCAGGAAACCATCTAAATGTCCATCAACTGATAAACAACAGAGCACTACCTAGCAAGTTGTGTTGTTTGGTGCTGTGGAATATGAGCCACAGCAACCATCTAAACAACAGATCTGAACCCTGTCCTGTCCTGTGCCAATCTCCTCAACCCTGACACACTTAAGCCCACTGCTGCAGTCACTGTGTCAATCCATCACGTTAGTGGTCTTCGTCTCTTTAACTGATCTTTCACCCTTCTAAGCATGATGTCCAAATCTAAGGAACAGCCCCCGTGACAACATGCCTAAAGTAGGTGAGAGGGAACTCTGCATCCTTGCCTCCAAGGCGCACGCTGCCTGCACTTTCTCTAAGACATATCTAGTTGTTCTTCTGGCACTCCATAGGATATTTCATATTTTCCTTCAACACCACAATTTAAAGGCATTGATTCGTCCTCTGTAATCCTTACTTACTGTCCAGGACTCATAACAAGTGACTGAAAAGACCATGGCGTTAATCAGGCGCCTTAATCTTTAAACTGCAGAGGTCCCTGACAGTAGACATTTCCAGTGCAATACGTATCCTGATCTTCTGTTAGTACTAAGGTCACTGACTGTGGATCCAAGTACGATGACACTGTTGACAATTTCAATCTTGTCTTCACTTATAATGATGCTATTAGTCCAGTGGTGAAAATTTTTGTCTTGGTGATGTTGAGATGTAATTCATATTGAAGGCTGTAGTTTCTGATATTCAACAGCAAGTGCTTCAAGTCCTCCTCACTTTTAACAAGTCAGGTTGTGTCATCTGCTTAACGCAACAGGCTGTAGTTTCTGATATTCAACAGCAAGTGCTTCAAGTCCTCCTCACTTTTAACAAGTCAGGTTGTGTCATCTGCTTAACGCAAGTTGTTGCAAAATGAAGTCTGAATACATGATACAAACAGAGCCAGAAGACACTACGCTGAGCGAAAAAAGTCAATCACAAAAAGACATGCTGTATTACTTCATTCATATAAAAAGATAAAGCAAACTGTATAGACACCAACGTTTATTAGTGACTTCCAAGAGTGGGGCGGGGGGAAACACCAAATCCACTGATATTAAGTCAAGTCTGACTCAAAAGTATCCCTTTAGAACAGGGAAGAGCTGCCCACAGAGTTCCCAAAGCTGTAAATCTTTACAGAAGCTGAAAGCCTTGCCTTTCTGCTGTGAAGAGGCTGGTAGTTTGAAAACAAGACTTCTGGTGAGCAAGCAAATGCCAAACATTTTTACTGACAGTAAAAGGTGAAATGTGGAGAGCTCAAAATTTATTAGTGGTTATCAGGGGCAGGAGAAAAGGAAAAATGGGAGAAGGGTCTAATTGCTTATGAGTACTGATTTTTGGTTTACAGTGAAGAAAAAAATTTAACTGAGGTCAGGGTTGCAAAACCATTATAAATGTTTTCACTAAATTGTACACTTGCAAAACAGGTGAGGCCTTAGAACTACTACCTTGCCAGTTAGACCTTAAACCAAAAATAATCCCTGAAGTAACCTTAAAATCAAACAATTGTTTAGACAATTCTTAATAATTTAAAAAAAAAAAAAATCAAACAATTTTTTTAGTAAATAAAAATCTGTCGTGCGTGTTATGCTCTCTTACAAACTATTTATATGGAATAAAATTGTTAACAGCAACTTGGAAGATTAGAAGCTGGGGGATAGTGAGTTCATGCTGAGGAACAACTCAGAAAAGTGAAGATGAGAATGGTTGTGCACACGACAAAATGAAATCAATGGCACTGATTTGTACACAGAGAAACTGCTAAACTGGAGTATGTTTTACTATAGACAGTAACTACAACACAAAATAAAGTTTAAAAAAAAAGAAAACCTATATGCTTACTTTTTTTTTTGAGTCTGGAAGTTCCCTCCATAACTGGGCAATTTTTTTAACTAGTTCTGAATTCTTCGCATCTATGGATTAGAACCAAACAAGGAAAATCATCACAATTTTACCTCTGTCATGATTAATTTCTAAAGACTTCCAAGAAAACATAATCCATTAGCTCCAAAAGCAAGTTATAGTATAGATATAACTATATCATTAATAAGACAATACAAACTTTTCATTATCCAATTAATTTAAATATAGTTGCAAGCGACTCGACGGCACATAACAACAATTATCAAAATGTTTGCAAGTTATCTACTAATTGAGAAATATCACCATTAGTCCTCTGTAGTTCATTACAAGTTCAAATAACTGGATAATCAATTGCTTCAAATGTCATAGTTAATGTATTAAAACATTTTAAGTCTTTAAAAAATTATATTCATAATCTGACTAAAGAAAATATAATCTTGATTCATGTAATATCACCATATATCTCAAGTACTGAAATAAAATTTCTTAAACATTATTTACTTACTTTTTATTATTTTTTGTGTGTGTACCGTCAAATTGGATCTGACTGGTATAGGAGGAGGGACCCTCCTTCTCCAGCAGAACATCTGGTGGATTCAAAGTGCGTACCTCTGGGATTACAGTGCAGCTTCTTGCCACTAGGCCGCCAGAGCTCCCTAACATTATTTCAAAGTCAACCTGTAATTTCCCTTTCCTTCCTCAAATCTTAACATTGTTCTTGTTACATGTCACTGAGTCAGAACTGATTCACAACTGACCCTCCAGTGGGTTTTCTGAGGCTGTAACTTAAGATGAGGAGACTTCTTTCTCCTATGGAGCAGCTAGTGAATTTGAATTGTCTACCTTTGCTGTTAGGGACCTCTCCAAAGTGCTGAAGAGCAATGGTATCTCTTTGGAGACTAAGGTGCGTCTGATACAGGCCATGGTCTTCACAATCACCTGTTATGCATCAGAGAGTTGGACAATGACCAAGGAGGATAGAAGGAGAATTGATGCCTTTGAGCTGTGGTGCTGGAGAAGAGTACTGAGAATACCATGGACTGCTAGGAAAACAAACAGATTTGTCCTGGAAAGGGTTAAACCGGGTGGCTCCTTGGAGGCAAGGATTCTGAGGCTCCGTCTAACATACTTTGGACATGTTGTGAGGAGAGACTGGTCCTTGGAGAGGGACATCATGCTTGGGAGGGTGGAGGGACAGCACAGGAGAGGAAGGCCCTCTGTGAGGTGGACTGATTCAGTGACTGGGATAATTGGGATGGGAGTGTCAGAGACAGTGCGATTGGCACAGGACAGAGGGGAGTTTAGGGCTGTTATACATAGGGTCGCGATGAGTTGCAGGCGACCTGACGGCACATAACAACCTAATAACAACCTTTGTGTTATCAATACAACTCCTTACCCAGTAGCCCAGTAGACCCCCCCAGAGCTCCCTACTGCAGAGCAAAGGCCTTTTACAACCATAAACAAAGGTGGTTGTTGTTGTGTACCATCGAGGGAGCCAACCCATAGCTGATCCTATGGTTAGGTCGTCCGAGGCAGTTAATCGCAAAAAGAGTGCCCATCTTTCTCCTGGGGATTTGAACCATGAGCCTTCAGAATTGCAGTGCAACTTATTAACACTAAGTCACCAGAGCTGAAAGGTTTGTGACTATCCCAGCTCCACAGGATTTCGAAGGATTCCACAAGAATGGTTCCTGGTAATCTTGTCTAAGAAACTTATTTGCCATGGGAAGTTCTTGAACTTAGCAGTAATTTGAATATACCTATAGAGGTTTGTGAAACACTTTTCCTTAATTTATGGATCTGTTAGTAATTTCATAAGAAGGAAGAGCAAAGCAAGAACTAAAATAATTCATCAGTGCTCTTCTAAGTCAACAGCATCTAGGTCCAAAACTCAGATTTTTCATTCTCTTTGGAGTGCTTTACACTACACATACTGCTATTTTTACAATACTGTTATCAGTTCTCATTTATATATAAAACATTTCTATTTGGTATAAAATGCATTATGTTGTTATGTGTTGTCAAGTCATCTGCGACTCATAGTAACCCTATGTACAACAGCTCTGAAGCCTGCCCTGTCCTGAGCCAGTCTCAATGAATTGGATACACCTACCCCCATTGCCATAGTTACTGTATCAATCTATCTCATCCAAAGTCTTCTTCCTCTCCTGCACTGTCCCTCCACCCTTCTGAGCATGATGTCCTTCTCCAACAATCGGTCCCTTCTGGCCATGTGCCCAAAGTATGTGAGATGGAGCTTCAAAATCCTAGCCTCCAAGGAGAAACTTGGTTTCACTTTCTCCAAAACAGACCTATTTGTTCCCTTCGTGGTCCATGGTATGTTCAAAACTTTTCTCCAGCACAACTCAAAGGCATCAATTGTTCTTCTATCATCCTTAGTCCTATTTGTGATGACCATGTCTATTTTACAGACTACCAAACAAAGAATAATTAAGTATGTTTCTGCAACCACTGGATCCTTTTGGGAACTGCAAGTCAGGTTTGTGGTTTAAATGCTTTGCTTTGCTTTTAATTTGTACATCAGAGAAGAATATTCCTTCAGACTCCTTACCTGGGTTCTGAGCTTTAAATATGGGGAGCTGTTCTGTAGAAAATCGCAAAAAAGAACTCAGAGGCTTCTTTGGGTAGGTCCCTATGGTGGATGAAAACCATCTCGGTATGTACAAAAAACTACAGATAAAAAGAAAACACATGTCAAGTTTAATTGTCAGTATGCGCAAATCCCAGAAAAGGCATCATCAAGACGCTGTATTCCTTACAATAAAGCTGAGACATTCTTAGCCCAGAGGGGCTAAAGACTACAAAACTTAAGTCTCAAAGTCCTAAACTCTCGGAAAGACACACTTATCACCTGCCCCGCCTTCTCGACGCCCAGGTGGTGGCGGGAGACCGTTGGCGTGACTTGGCAGTGCACAGGTGCTCGGAGACCAGACCATGGGGGATGGAGGGAGAAGAAAGGTGGAGGGCGGCAGGAAACAGGACATGGGATGCTAGTGTGGGGAGGCCTGGTTTTAAAGCTACGGTTCCCCTGGCAAAGTCGAGGTCAGTAGGTAATAAAGAATCAGAGTGACCCTGACCTGCTTCAGAGGGGCAGGAAGGGGAGGGAAAGAGTCTTCACTGCGGCCCCGGGGCATCCTCGGGCCCGCCACCTCCCGGGTCGCAGGAGCGAGGTCCTACCTGAGCGGAAAGCGCAGTAGATTTCCGTAGCGGGCGCGCAGCTCCGCTCCGCTCTTGCCCAGGGCACTGAGCGCGCCCCACACGCCCCGGAGAAGTGCCATAGCACCTGCGAGCCACCGAACGATGCAATCTCCTAGGAACTCCCAGCAGGGCAAAACCCACTGCAACAATGACAACTAAAGCCCGCACGCGACGCCCAGCAGGCTTGTTACCATGCCCGCCACTCGCGAAGCACTATGGGAAGCCAGTTAACATCCGGTTAGGGGTCGGGGGGCGGAGCAAGACCGTGCAGGCAATTTGCGCAGGCGCCGTAGTGCCCCCTCCGGTGGGAGGGACTGCGAAGAGGGAGGAACTAGTCGAGACCCACGCAGGTAAAGGACAGCCCCTTGCGTCCGAAGGCCCTGATCTCCAGGGGGCGCTGCAGAGCCGCCTGCCCCGGCCCTAGCAGTCAGCTCGCGGGGTAGGTGACTGCGCTAAGGCGGCCGCCTCGTGAGCGGACGCTGGCTGGAGTCCCGCGATGACGGTCTAAAGGGCTAGTACGTAACAGACACTTTACAAAGAGGACGCAGGTTGGCTGTGCACCCCTCGCTGTCCTGTAATGTTGGAGTAATGTGCTGATTCCAGACAGAGGCTCTCCGTTTAACTGAGACCCGATTTCGAATATTCAAGGGAGTGAAAGCGGAGTAGGGTGTGTGTCAGGCTGTTGCAAATCTAAAATTGCACATCCTGCGGCAGGGTCGGGTTCACTTAGTCTGCGTGACGCCTGTGGGTCTGCCTTTTCACAAGTTTCCCAACTTTTAGTAAGTTCTTTTCCAAGTGATCCCTATTTAAATTTTTATTTAGACTCTCTTCCGCTGCACATACGCCTGGCCCATTTCTTCAAATCTGGCATCCAGCTCTGCTTAATCAATCGAAGCAATGAGACTGACTTGTCTGGAGATTCACTTTACACCTCTAATACTGACATTAACTCTCTGCCAGTGAGGATGATGGGCTAGATCAGATTATTTCCCAAGCAAAACTCTTCAAAATGTGGGACGAGTAAGTATCCGTAGACATCTTGATATACATTGATTTTTATTAGAAGAAAATATAGACATTTCATACTTAAAAGACTCAATAGCTTGAATGCTATGTTGTGTGTTTGCCTTCTTCTTTAACTTATCTAAAGATCATGTCTTGGTTATTTCCTCACCACACATCATTGCCAATCAAGTTAGCACAAACTCATAAGTTCGAGACTACATTGGGTTTCCGAGGCTGTAAATAGCAAGGCAGGAAACTGCCCATCTTTCTCAAGAAATGCGGGTTAGAACCATATCTTTTTCCCACAGAGGAAAGATGGGTTTAGAACAACCGGAGAGATGCCATTATTGGATTAGCAGTGCAACTCCTGCCCTACTAAGACTCCAGAGTTCCCTCTTAGTTATCTGTTGATGTTGTTTCCGGTCGAGTGGGAATCAACCCATAGCTGACCCTCCAGCAGGTTTTCAGAGGCTGTAAACTACTCAGAAGTTTGCCCATCCTTCTCTTGCAGGGAAAATGTTGGATTCAAACCGCATTCCTTTGAGATTGCAGTACCACCAGGCCACGAGATCCCTCTTAGTTATCTAGTACTCCAAAAACAGAAAAATACAAGTGGATAGCTTTAACATAAGTTTATTTTCTCAGAGTTTCAGTACATAGAAGTCCAAATTCATAATACTGGCTCTGAAGTAAAGTCTTTGTCTCCTTTGAGGATAGCTGGACTCTACATCCTTTGGCACTCTCCATGTGTCTTCATCCTCAGTGTTCCCTTGGATCTAGGAGGTTTCCAGCTAGAGGGCCCAGGGTCCAAAGGATGCACTCCTTTCCCTTCTCTTTATTGGTGATTGTAGGTTCTTTCTCTCCTCACTGCTCTTTCATCACTTGTAAGATGAAATGTGAAAGGCCATATCCAGAGAAACTCCACTCACATGGATCAGGGCTCTGAACTGATAAAAGGTATTGCATCTCACCATAGATTAGCTGATCACATCATGACATAATCACCAAATTATACCACTGCATAACTAGTGCCAAACTACTGGGAATTAAGGCCATCCAAGTTGACATATATTTTGAAATGACACAATACAACCCAAGACAGATCCCATATACTTTCTCATCCAGCACCATGTTAGTTACCAAATCTCATCCACTTCACCCCATTGTGCTATATGCAAATATGCTTTTCTGAATAGGCCATAGCATGCACAAGATAGGGGAGACTTTAACTGAAGAGATTCAAAGCCCCTTACAGCCTTACAGCTTTTATACTGTACTTACTTCAGAGGTAACTATCTCCTCCTGAGACACTCTTCTGTTGTGTAACTGCTAATGTTAGAAAATTCTCACTAATGTTATATTCAGAAAAGTTTACAGCTTTTCTAAAGCCCCCAACTATTGACCTTTTGGAGCCACAAGACCACAAAGAACTAAGCCCACTTCTTCTTTTAAGTGGCGAGCAGCTATCACCACTTCCTTTTTCATAGACTCTTGAGGTTAAAAGGGAACTTCCAGGTCATCTGTTCAAACCTGTCATCCTGTTTAGAAATGATAGGGTTTGTTTTTGTTTTTGTATATAATATGTAGGCGCTCTCATGGCACAGTGGTTAAAGATTAAATATCTAACCAAAAAAAGAAAAAAAAAAGTCAGTGGCTCAAACTTGCCAGCTGTTCTGCAGGAGAAAGGCGTGACTTCTGTAAAGACTTGTAGCCTTGGAAACACTGTAGGACAGTTCTACTCAGCCCTTTAGGATAGCTATGAGTCCCACTCCATGGTAATAGGTGTTCCTGGGGTTTGCATATACTATATATAAGACTCTACATAGTTATGAGTGGCCTGAGACTCATAACAACCCTATGGACATTAGCTCTGAACTATGCCCTTTCTTGAGCCAATCTCACCATCTCCAATAGGCCTAATCACCTTTCTCCAATCACTGAGTCAATCTATCTCATCCTGCACTGTCCCTCCACCCTTCCAAGCATGATGTCCTTCTCTAAGGACTGGTCCCTCCTGGTCACATGCCCAAAGTAAGTGAAATGGAGCTTCAAAATCTTTGCCTCCAAGGCAGACATGTTTGTTCTCCTGGCAGTCTACGGTATGGTCAACACTTCTCCAGCATCATAACTCAAATGCATCGATCCTTCTTCTATCATCGTTAATTATTGTCCAGTTTTTAGGTATTTAGTAAGTAATTGCACAGACCATGGCCTGGATCAGGTGCACTTGAATCTCCAGGCTGACACTGTTGCTCTTCCATACTCTGGAGAGGTCCCTGACAAAAGACCTGACCAGTGCAATTCGTATTTTGATTTCCTGATTGCTGATACCAAGGCTGTTGATTGTGGAACCAAGAAAGTTGAAGTTGTTAAGAATCTCAATCTCTTATCTGTCTGTCATGAAGCTACCAATTGGCCCTGTGGTGAGAATGTTTGTTTTCCTGATGTTGAGCTTCAGTCCTTGAACTTCTGCAGCAAATGCCTCTCTCTCTCTCCATATTGTGGAGGCAAAGAAGTAAACCATTATGATGCAATGTGTTAAGAAAAATTGAGGTTAAGTTAGGGATAAAATTGGTTGCTATTACATTTTTATTGGCCTTTAAATTAATTTGCTTCCTCTTTTTCTAGAATGTTTTTGTTCTTTCAGATGTCTAGTATTTTTAACATTTAAGAAAATTCTTGTTGTGGTAGTGGTTGTGTTAAAGTGTCATTGTGATAAATCTTGTAAAATTCTTAGATATCTGATCTATAACAGCTCTGTTTTCATCAGGTATTAACTTCCTCAAAATTCATTTATAGTGAAATGATAATTTTATTCAAATGCAATATTAATAAGGAAAACAACAGGACCCGCTTATTCAAACTGTCTTTGATTATTTCACTTTTTACTTTATAAAACACTAAGACTTATGACAACCAGGAGTATCCCTTTGTACCCCTTTAAAATAGTCATCTACCTCCATTTCAGCTATTAGTTAAATCCTCATGAGTCTCATAGTCTATATTATAGAGTCTAGAGCTCTTTTTAGTTCCATTTTCACATAAGCAACTGTGTACTGCCACACAGTAACTTCAATTTCAACATGTCCCAAAACAAATTCATTCTTTCCTCTCATGTACTCCATATCTGAGCAAGTGATACTAGTATCCCACTGAATTATCCAAGTCAAATGTTGATAGATTAGAATCTTCCCATTGCTATAGCTATCCAAAAGCTGATGATTCTACTCATTAACACCATTAGTTTGCATTACCTTTTTCATTCCATCCATTGTTTTCATTTAGGTCAGTGGTGTGCTAGCAAACTGGCACTCTAAAAAGATAAACTCAGTTTGTAGTGTGTGCCAATTTCTGTGGTGCTAGTACTTTCACCATAGCTGATTTCAGAGTGCCAACATGATGTTACTGAGTCAGAAACTGGTAAGAAGTGCTCACATCTGTCTCTCCAAACAAGTACCAGCTTGCTTCAGTATGCCACTGTTCAAACTCTGCCATCTTTTCTTGAACTCATTCAGTGGTTTTCCTACATTTTTTTTTTAAAAAAGACAAGTCCCATTTATTCATTGGATCTGTATTTAGCACTCAATGCCAGTCACCATATGTACATACTTGATAATTCTAATGGCTCCCAAAAGCCCACAGATCAAGTTTAAATTCTCATATTTGAAAGGCTTCCATGAAGGTTCCTCTGTATCCTCTATAGCTTCATACCTCATTTCACCTTTTCTGAAATAATATATTATTTTAATGCCTAGTTAGTCTTATGGCTTAAAGGACACCTCAAAGTAATTCATTTGGCTCAAGATGATAATTGCTTTTTGTTTCATTTTCTTTAATTTTTTTAAAAAATAATTGCTTTTCATGTGATATGTTAAAGATACAGAAATTATTAGGTAAGTACACAGGTTTAAAAGACAGATCTGAAGACAGGTTATTATTTATTAGCTATTTGGCCTTGCCAAATGAAAATCTCTGGGACTCACGGTTTTCTATTTTAAAATAGGGACAGTAAGTCTAAAAGACATCACAATAGAAAATCCATAGTGAAGAAAAATATGAGGGGGAAACCCCAACCCTCAAAAACATTTAAAAAGCCAGGTTGTGTGGCCCAATAGACACTGATCCAATATTGCTCTTAATTATCTTTTGTGCCTGGAACAAAACTTATCCTGTGGCTTAGTATTCAACCAAACAGCAGATTGGTCCATAAAGTGAAGAGGAATGCCAGGGAGACACTTACTCCTTCAAATAACCAACCATATAAAGTTAAAAGAGCAACATTTGCTCTAGGAATAAAGCCCAAAAAGGCAAGAGTAGTAGGATAGAGAGACTGATGGAAGGGAGAACCACAGGATAGCAATGGGAAGAGTTGAGTTACTGTAAACAGAGCAAGGGCTGAGTGGTGACAGCCTGTATGACCCTTATCAACTTCACAAAGGAGAACTGTCCTCATCCACAGCATCAGTAACACAAAACCAATGTCAGGCATGTTTCCCATGCTCCCATACCTCTTTCTACTTATCTCAACACCAATCTTACTGCTTTACTGGGTCAAAAACCCAATGCAATAGCTCCCAGACCACACAGAAGCATACTGGAGGAGTCAAAAGGTTCTAGTCCAGATAAGTAGCATAATACAATTAGGACAGCTCTGAAATGTGCACACAGGCACCTCAGCTTTGAGCCCCAGAGCTGTAGCCCAGTGTTACAAAGGTCTCAGTCCTGTCAATATTGACTCCCCCCTGCTTGCTAGTCTTAGCCAGTGTTACAAAGTTCTCAGTCCTGCAAATCATAGTTCCCCCCACCCTCAATTGTCCAACAAACTTGGGCAAAAGCTTTAGCTCAAGTTCCAATGGTGTAGCAGTCCCAAGGTCCCATCTCATGTCAGATCTCTTGTTTAGCCATGGCTCCTAATGAGGTTTCTTTGCTGGTGGTGGGGAGATCTCTCCTGTTGCTGGGTTGCTCAGTTTAATGGCCAGAGTAGCCAATCCCCTTGTGGATAGGCTAACATGCTCTATTCATATATTCCTTCCCATCTACATGGCAAAGTCAAATGATGGCTAGAAAAGCCATATATTGTAAGGTAAACTCCCTAGTTACATTGTGGGTATTGTTATTAGTGTTATAGAACAGCATGTATATGAATGGTTGAATGGAAAGCCAATTTGCTTCATAAACTTTAATTCAAATTACAGAAAAAAAGATTTTTAGAATTTTGTAAAATTAATTGAAATAATGTATTTATAAGGTTCTTAGAATTTCTGGCACATAAAGGCACATTACTAAGAGTTATTGTTATCCTTCTGTAATTAATGTTGTTATTAAATACTGACGAGTCTGAACTGACTTATAGCTGACCCCCCCATTGTTTTTCAGAGGCTGTAAATCATACAGGAGAATATTACCCATCTTTCTCTCACATACCAGCTAGTAGATCTGAACCACCTGCCTTTGGGTTGGCAGCATAACACCCTATCCATTAGGCCACCAGAGCTACCTATATTATTCATAGAAAATAGGTATGTTGTTGTTGTGTATAATTGAGTCAGAACCAACCCATAGCTAATCCTCCTGTGGGTTTTCAAAGGCAATAAAATGCATGGGAGGTGATTGCCCATCCATCTCCTGGATTTGAACAGCATACCTTCAGGATTGCAGCTAGCTTCTTATCACTAAATTTCCAGAGACTTCTAATTATAGGTATAGTATAAATTATGTCCAAAGTAATTATCCTGATAAACTAATTAGTATCAACACTAAATAATGGCAACAACTATGAGAAATCTGGATTATTTTCTCTGAGTACTGGCACTAAAAGGAGCTCTGGCCTAGTGGTAAGAAACTGCACTACAAACCTAAAGGTGCACAGTTTACATTCATAGCTGCACCACAGGGGAAAGATGGGCAATGTCTTCCTGTGTGATTAACTGCTTGTTCTGGAGGGTCACCTATGGATTACCTCAGACTCAAGGCTACACAACATTGGCATTGAGTGCATGCATATCACTCAGATCAAGAAAAAAGTATTCTCAGGATAAAGGAGTCTTGCTTTTGTAATTCTAATGGATAAGTAATATATAATACCTGGCAGCAAAACAATGAACTCATGAAGCATTACACAACATGGGGGAGCCTGGAAGACATAATGTTAAGTGAAAGAGCTCAGTCACAAGAGGACAAATACTGTATAACCACTGTTCTAAATTGGACAGACATGGGTGGTGTGGGCAAAGAATGGGGAAAAGAATGGATAAATAGATAATGAATACTGCAGTAGAACAGATAAGGAGAAGAACTGCCCAAAAGGAGTATATGATTATATATAATTATATATGTGATAACAATCTGGAACAAGGGATGCATTACTGGGTGGGCTGAAGGAGGCAGGAGGAGAGGGAGGGAAGAAATTGTGCAGCAACAACACAAAAATACCTGGTAACATATTTGTGTTGGACTGCTAAGAGACTGTTTGAATCCACTAGCCATTCCATGGGACTAATGATAAGTCAGTCAGCTCCTGTTAGGATTTACAGCCTCAGAAACTTGATAAAGGCTTGCCTAGAGTAAAAATTGATGTGACTGTGAGTTTGTTTTTATACAATACAGCTAATATAGGAAGCCCTAGAGGATAGTGAGTTGTACTCTCAATCCAAAGGCAGGTGGTTGAACTTCACTAGCTGTTTTATCATTCTAGGCAATCTCTTCCCTTGAGATTTACAGCTTTTGAAAACATGCTGGAGGGCCAGTTATGAGCTGGTTCCAACTCAAAGGCAATGAGTTGTTTGGTTGTTATAGACAATACAATGTATACAGAAGAATCACCTTGTTATGTTCTTTAAATACAGATTCTGAGTTAGTATATCTGGGGTGCTTCCTTTTATATGCCAGTCAAGTCACTTGCGACTCATACAACAGCTCTAAACCCTGCTCTATCCTGTGCCAACCTTGTTATCTCTGACACACCTACCCCCATTGCCTCAGTTACTGAATCAATCCATCTCATTGAGGATCATCCCCTCCTGCACTGTCCTTCCACCCTCCCAAGCATGATGTTCCTCTCCAAGGATCCAGTCCCTCCTTGGTAACATGTCCAAAGTAAGTCAGAGAAAGTTTTAGAATCCTTGCCTTCAAGGAACAGCCTGGTTTCACCTTCTCCAGGACAAACTTCTTCGTATGTCTGGGTGGACATGCAAAATTTCATCAGGGAAACAAATCAGAATGAAATTATTTAAAATTCTGTGGAAAGCAGAAATATGATCATTCACTGCAACACTCTTGAAAAAGAATAAAAGATTACAATTTGTGGAAATGGGGGGAAAAATTATGTGATGTAGAGGCAGTGACTGACCTCCCTTGACTTCACAAGGGGCCTAGAGAATCACCTTCATATAAGGTGAAAAGACATACCTCTACCCTCCACGCTTTTAACCAGTTCAAACACATGTCACTCTACTTCTCTGCTGGGTTCAGTGATTCCTTGTAATGCTGGGTTTAGTGATTCCTCGTAATGGTCACACAAAACTCAGACCCTACTCACAGTTTTGGAGTTTATATAGATGTAACAGGTTACAATTCAAGATTGGAAACATTCAGGATACAATTCTTCAGTTAGGACAGCCACTTGTTTACCATCCCCAAAGGCAGGCCTCTATCTGCTGTTTTAACCTCTGCCCAGCTTAAAAAAGTGTTCCTAAGTTCTGTTGTTGTTGTTTGGTGTCATCGAGTCGAGTGCAACTCGAGGAGGAATGACAGTCCTGAATCCTATCCTGTCCTGTGCCATCCTCATCATCTCTGACATACTTGAGTCCATTGCAGCAGTGACTGTGTCAATCCATCAGTTGGGAGTCTTCCTCTCTTTCACTGACCCTCTGCTTTTCCAAGCATGAAGTCTTTTCCAGAGAATAACTTTCCTAGCAACCTGTCCAAAATATGAGAAACAAAACCTTGCCATCCTTGTCTCTAAGGAGAACTCTGGCTGCACTTTTCCTAAGACATATCTGGTTGTTCTTTTGGCAGTTCATGGGATATTCAGTACACTTCTCCAGCACTATAACTCAAAGGAATCAATTCTACTTCTGTCATCCTTATTGTCTAGCTCTCTAAAGTATAGCAAATGATTGAAAAGACCTTAGCCTGAATCATGTGCACATTAGTACTCAAACTTACATCATTGCTTTTCAGTATTTTGGAGAAGTCTGTGACGGCAAACTTGCCCAATGCAATGTCTCCTTATTTCCTGACTGCTAATACCAAGGGTGATGCTTGTTGATGCAAGAAAGATAAAATCATTAACAATTTTAATCCTGTCTACATCTACCATGATGTTGCCTATTGGCCTTGTTTTCTTGATATTGAGATGTAATCTATATTGAAGGCTGTTTCAAGTCACTGTGTCAATCCATTTCATTGAGTGTCTTCCTCTCCTTCCCTGACCCTCCACCTTTCCAAGCATAAGATCCCTTGCCAAGGAAGCCCCTCCTAGCAACATGTCCAAAGTATGAGAGATGAAGCTTTGCCATCCTTGTTTCCAAGGAGCACCCTGGCTTCCCAAGACATCTGTTCATTCTTTTGGCAATCCATGGGATATTTAGTCCTTTTCTCCAACTCAAAGGCATCAATTCTTCTTCTGGCATCCTCATTCATTGTCCAGTTCTCCAATGCCTAACAAGTGACTGAAAAGATAAGGTCATGGTCTTCAAACTGACACACTGATTGCTCTTTGGTATTTTGGAGAGATCCCTTAGCATTGTGTTGTAGTTTTCTCTGAATCTTAGGACAAGGAGGTTCATTGGTGCAGGGATACTGGTCTGAAGAATACACTCTACTTACTTCTGGGTCTTCTTTCTTAATGACAATAAAGTCTTTTTTAAATCCTATGAGATGGCTCATTTTTGGCCAAAAAGAATGCCAAAGTTAGTCAGTCCTGATGTTACCATTCCACACGCCTTATTTGAATGATCCCACCCCAAATGTGCTGCCATTCAGCTGACTCCAACTCATAGCGGCCCTTCATTGGTTTTCCAAGGCTGCAAATCTTAACAGGAGGAGACTACTCCTCTTTCTTGGTCAAAGCTGCTGGTAAATTCAAAGCACTGGAGATGCAGCTTTATTTGTTAGCAGAACATGATACTATAAACTATGCCACCAAGAGTAACATAAACCTTATTTACAATATAACCAAGCTAGCTATACCTCTCTTAGTAAGGCACACTCAATATCTGTATAGTCATACCCAGCCCTTTAGTGGATGTTATCAAGACTATTCTTGATACCACCTGACAACAAAGACCAAAGAGTAATTCACTGTACTGCATTAACCCCCATTTATCTTTTCTTTAAATTGAGACTTCAATACATTATCTACTCCTTAAACTTATTGCCATCAAGTCGGAACCAATTCATACCCGACCCTCCAGTGGGTTTTCAGAGGTTGTAAATCACATGGATGGATATTGCTTATCTTTCTCCATCAATATTGCTGGTAGGAGAGAAGCTGCTTTGGGGTTAGCACCAAACTCCCCACAGACTAGGCCACAATAATATACATAGAAAATCCAATGTCTAATATTTTCCTAGAAATCATTTTTATTAGCTTGGAGTGTTGATCTCACCCCACTGGAATTTGCCTTTAAAACCAAAATTTAAGGGACTTCTGAGTAAAATCAATATTCCAAAGGAAAGAAGGATTGTTGGGGGAGAAAAAAAAAAAAGAAACATGGAAGGAAATTTGAAAGACCTATTGCTGACTTAATATTTCCCAGCTATCCAAATTAATGTATAAATTCATTGTCAACTAGAGCAAAGTTTGCACGTAGCCTTATTAGAAGCATATCCGAGTTATTTTTAGGGATTGCTGTACCAGCATTGCACAAAATAAATATAGCTTTTCTATTTTAAAGCTGATTCTGTGAGTCAGCACGGGGTAGGACAAGCAAAAATGGACAGCTATAATTGTATGCAAATTTATTATAAAAACTTGTATTACTGATTTTTCCTGAAAACTGGCTTAAAGAGTAGAACAAATCCAGAATGATTTTCTCAGTGAAATAATGCTTGCAACAGGAAAGGAGAACTTAATGTGTTTGCTTTCACATTATTGTGAAGCACTGGACAAATACAAAAATGGTTGTCAGTTGGTGCTCAACTATATGTTAGACATTTTACATGCATTATTACCTCAGGTCCTCTTCTGATTCCTAAAGGTGAGTATTGTTTCTATTGCACAGGTATAGAAGTTGATATTCTGAGAGACACGTAACTTTTCTTGTTCTTGTTATATGCCATGGAGCTGGAACGGACTAGTAGCTGACCCTCCAGAAGGTTTTCAGAGGATGTCAGCTGTCCAGGAATTTGTCCACTGTCTTCCATAAAGCAGCTTGTGGGTTTGAACAACCTGGCTTTGCGTGGACAGTGCAACTCCTTACTCACGAGGCCCCTAGGGTTCCCCATAACTGTTCTTGTTGCTATGTACCATTGAATCGAAACCAACACATAGTTGATTCTCCAGTGAGTTTTCACAGGCAGTAACTCACAAAGGAGTTGATTGCCCATCTTTCTCCTGCGGATCAGCTGGTGGATCTAACTGTGTCCTTAGATCATGTCCTTAATGCCTATGCTTAGCATCTTGCAAATAAAATAGTTCCCATATTTGAATCCCTCCAAAGTTAGCAGTTTTGAGTTTACGTTTGACTTTATATAACAAAGGGATCTCAAACATGAATTTGCAAGTTTTCTTAAAAGGCACTCGTTCACATTCCATTGATTCTTTTGCCCTTAAAATTTTACCCTTTCTTAATTTCTTTAACTAATGAATGCAGTTACAATTAACTTTTTAAAGTTCTGTGCCTATCATTCAGTTATTTATGAAAAAAAACCACTTTATATGCTTACACTAAACACAGGACCACCATGAGTTAGAATCAACTTACTAGCAATAGGCTTCTTATATTCACATATATGCATGGGTTTGTATGCATAAAAAAACCCAAAAAACCCAACATCAGTGGAGTAACATGTTTTGTAATGATCCCCTTGATCTGATAAACCAAGCAGCTGTAAAAGGCAACACCCTTAATTACTTCAGAGACCTGATCTGTTGTAAGGGGTTTTCCTGGGGTGCAGCCTGCAACACTTTATGTTGTAAGAAACAAAACAAGCAGATAAGGGGGTCCTAAGTACCACCAAGAAAGAAGACTGAAAAAGCCTAGAAGTGGAGTGCATCCTTTTGGACCCAGGTCCTTATCTTTTTCTCATAGAGCAGGTTGGGTTCCAAAACTAACCTTTCAGTTAACAGCTGAGAGTTTAACTCCTGAGCCACCAATGTCTATGAATACAAAGAAGTTGTGGAATAATAAATACAAATTTCAACTTAATGATGATCTGAATGTTTTGAGTAGGTACTATTTACTTTACTGAGGCCCTCAGGCCTGGTTTCAATTGTTTTTGGTCAAATATTCTTCTAAGTTATATATCCCTGTGTTCATTTGCTGTCTATAGGTAACTCATAGTTGCTGTGATTGCAAACACTGCAACACTGATTTGTCAAATATGAGAATGGTTACCCATGGTGGACAGTGTTTGGTGGAGCTCCCTGATTAAAACAAGCTTGTAAGCAGGAGTGGCATCCACGTCTGAAACAGTTTGCCTCCAGAAACTCTATGAACTTGGAGAAATGATTAAACAAGTGTTTAGGTCTTGTTCATAGGGTCGCTATGAATCACCTACGATGTGACGACACTTAAAAACTACTTACTTTTTATGTACATTTGCGTTATTGTAATTTTTTGTTAAAATCTCTGCAATATTAATCTTTTGTAATAATTTTAGTTTCTAGTAGAGACAGTAAGTTCTAAAAATAAACAGATGACTAAGGCATGATCCATCTGTTTTAATCTGGCTGGGAGAGTAGGGGAAGGTGTCACAGTAGGTGACATTTGAATTGTCTTTATAACTGGAGGAGGGTGGTGGTGCTTTCCAGAAAAAACAAACAGTACATTCAAGTCACAGATATGCACACGGGCAGGTTTGTACTTAGGAAACATAAAAGGAGAAGTGGTAGAAGATAAAACTAAAGTGACTGGGTTGGCTTGGGCTGTAAATGGCCATGTATAATATGCTGAGTTCGTTAGCAAAATATAGTTGGACAAATCTTTTTTCCAGATTGTTGTTGTT
>NW_006399920.1:4283880-4290674 GCF_000299155.1 Elephantulus edwardii | reverse complement strand
TTCTAAACCCAGCCTGGACTTCCGGCAGTTCTCTGCTGATGTGCTGTTCTAATCGTTTTTGGATAATCTTCAGTAGAATCTTGCTTGCATTAGAAGCATAATTAAGCTGGCTGTTAGGAAAATTCCTTTGATGGTAAAGTAGGAAATGATGAGAAAGAGGAAATTTAAGGATATTGATCAGTAAGGAGGCTATTGCTACCAAAAGGGAGTGAGGTTCTGAACTAGACAGGGCCATAGTTAACATTCCAAAGGCATTTCTAAGTAAATCTAAGCAAAAAACCCAAACCCACTACTGTTGAACCATAAAGCTGCCCACATGGTTTCCTGGGTTGTATCTTAAAGAAGCAGGCAGCCACCATGTCTTTCAACAGCAAAGGCTGGTGAATGAAAGTTCTCATCTTTTGGTAAGCAGGTGAGCTCTTAAAGTGCTGTGAAGTCAGAGATTGCAGGTAAAAACCAGGATTTTATTGACTTGACAAGTATGGAGAAACTAAAAATTACTTTACTTTGAAGACTCTAGAATGACAAACTATTCTAATTCAAATTACATATCCTGTAAAATATTTTAATCAAATGTTCATTGTATCACTTGTTCAAAATATACTGACTGCTTTTAAAACAAAAACAACTCATTGCCTTCAAGTCAAAATGAACGCATAGTTGAGACTCCAGTGGGTTTCTCAGAGGCTGTAAATAGCACAGGAGATTGCTGGGTTTTCCCCCCCCCCATAGAGCCACTGGTGGATAAGAACCACCAAGGAGATGCTGCCTTTGGGCACAAGTTCCTCCAGACACCACCACCAGAGCTTACAAGTCAAGACTTCACGTCCAGTGGATCTGCATTCTCTACCTCTCCTCTTGCTAACTCCACACAGAACTTTCAGGCCATTTCCATTTATTCCCACTTGGTTATTTTTCTTTTGTTTCCCCTACGTTAATGCCTTCCCACTTAATAAGCTATGTAAAATCCCATCTTTGTTCCAAAGTGTGGCCCATTCATTAAGTATTTGAAGAAGGGGACAATCCGTCTCTAAGATAATGCCATTGTTAGGTGCTGCCAAGTCACTTACTACTCAGAGCCACCCTGGGAACAACAGATCTGAATCCTGACCTATCTTGTGCCATCCTCATCATCTCTCAAACACTTGAGCCCATTGCTACAACTACTGTATCAATCCACTTCCTTAGGGGTCTTCCTCTTTCACTGATCCTCCACCTTACCAAGCATGGAATAACTCCTAGCAACATGCTTAAAGTGTGTGAGATGAAGTTTCATCATCTTTGTCTCTAAGATGCACTCTGTCTGCACTTTTTCCAAGACACATGTAATTGGGGTTTTTGTTGTTTTGGGTTGTGGTTTTTTTTTTCCAGTCTGTGGGACAGTCAGCAATCTTTCCCAAAACTACAACTCAAAGGCATCAATTCTCCTGTCATAACTATTCATTATCTAGCTGTCAGATGCACAGGAAGTGACTGAAAAGATCATAGCCTGTATCAGGTATACCTTGGTCCTCAAACTGACTTCACTGCTCTTCAGTAATTTAGAGAAGTCTCTAGCAGTGGACTTGCCCAAGGAAATATGTCTCTTGACCTCGTTACACCTAGTACCAAAGGTGTTGTCTGTGGATCCAAGCAATGTGAAGTCATTGATAATTTCAATTTTTCCTCCATCTATCATATTTCCTATCAGCCCAGTGGTGAGAATATTTTTATCTTCTTTACTTTGAGATGTAACCTATATTGAAGGCAGTAGTTTTTGATCTTCCACAGCAAGTTTCAGTCTTCTTCATTTTCAACAAGAAAATTTCTGTCATCTACATAATGCAGGCTGTTGATGAGTCTTCCTCCAATCCCAATGCCACATTCCTCTTCATAAAATCCAACTTAATTAATTTTCTCAGAATACAGACTATATAAGTATGGAGAACGGTTACAATCCTGATGCTCATTCTTTTTCAATTTTTTAAATTTTAAACCAGTATATTCCCTTGCTTTATTTGGACAACAGCTACTTGGTTTAGGTACAGGTTTCATATGAGCATAATTAAGTGTTCTGGAATTCCCATTCTTCTCAATGTTAGCCATAGTTTGTTATAATCACACAGTCAAATGTCTTCACGTAGTCAATAAAACACGAATAGATGCTGTGGTGGTCTGTGTTTTCAGTCAAGATTTATCTGACATTAATAAAGACATTGCTGGTGCTGTGACCTCTTGTAAATTCAGCTTGAATTCTGCCAGTTCCTTGTCAGTGTACTGTTCCGTCTATTTTTTTATAATCTTCAGCAATATTTTGCTTACATGTGGTATTTATATTGTTCAAAATTTCCACATTTTGTTGGATCAATGGGAACAAATATAAATCTCTTTCAGTCAGTTGTCTAAGCTATTTTCCAAATTTCCTGGCATAGACTAGTGGGCACATCCAGGGCTGCATCTATTAGTTGAAACATGTTAGTCCAGAAATCACATCTTCATCTTCTCTCATGCCAGAAGTAGATGATGTCTGGCTACCACTTAACTAGACCAGCTGAGACTGGAGGATTCCTTGAGTCTATCATCTTGAGATAGCTTTTAAACCACAAATGAAAACTAATCTATAAGGACAACTTTTTTTGTAAAAAAAATTGTTTTTTTGTATGTACCACCAAATCGGATCTGAATGGTACAGGAGGAGATTGCCCCTCCTTCTCCAGCAGAGCAGTTGGTGGATTCAAACCACATACCGCTGGGACTGCAGCTCAGATTCTGGTGGCCTATGCCACCAGAGCTCCTTGAGGACAACTTTTGGTTAACAGATTGTCTTATAAAAGAAACAGTGATTCATGGGGAAAAAGAAAACTATACTCATGTTAGGATCCAGGAATGAAAAAAATAAAAAGAAACATCAAGAAACTCACACTTAATAATACAGTGTTGTGTTGTTGTGTGTCATGGAGTTGGAACTGACTCATATAGCTGACCCTTCACCTGGTTTTCAGAGGCAGGACATCTCAACGGAGGAGATTTTCCATCTTTCTCCAACAGAGCAGCTGATGGATTCGAACCACATTATCTTTGAGATTACAGCACAACTTCTTACCACTACATCATCACAGCTCCCTAATAAAGTGTGTTTGTTGTATGCTGTCAAGTCAGAACTGACTCATAGCTGAGCCTCCAGTGGGTTTTCAGAGGCGGTAAATGGCATGAGAGCAGAATGCCCATTCTCCTGCAAAGCAGATGGTGGATCTGAACCACAGGGTTTTGAGATTGCAGGGTAGCTTCTTACCACTAGGTCAGCAGAGCTCCCTAATACTATATGATAAGGACATGTAGAGAAGCACATAAGTTATGGCAGTAACATGACTAATTATTTCAACAAAAAGGAGGAAAAGACATAGCTTAGAGATTTAAGTGATGAGTTGTGTCTAAGAACGTAAAAAAGAAAGACAAATATGAAAAAAAAAACCAACCTGGCATGATGACCTTCTCCAAGGAACAGCCTCTCCTAGCAACCTGCCCAAAGTATTTGAGGTGACGCTTTGCCATCCTTGCCTACAAGGAGCATTTTGGCTGCACTTCTCCAAGTCATGTTTGTTCTTTTGGTAGTTGATTGGATATTCAGCACTCTTATCCAACACCACAGCTCAAAGGCATCATTCAGGTACAACTTAGACTTCAAGCTGACATTATTGCTCCTCAGTGATTTGAAGAGGTCCCTGACAGCAGGCAGATTTGCACAGTGGACTATGTCTTCTGATCTGACTGTGAGAGTAAGGGGTGTCGACTGTGGATCCAACTACAATGGAATCACTGTCAACTTCAATCTTTTCTCCATCTAACTTGGGTTTTATCAACCTAGACATTTTCTGTATGTTCCTCTTGGGTTTAGTAAATTTTGTATTCCATGGAATTGACCCATTTTGTCTAAATTCACAATGTAATTAGCAAAGAATTGTCCAGGAAATATTTTATCTTTTTAAAGATAATAAGCATCTTTGGTGGATATGAAGTATTATTTCCAGCATAGTATTTTCCTTCAGTTATATAATACTATGATTTGGGTGAAAGTTTATATACCAAGTTAGGGTTTATTTGAAAATCTCTATACATTTTAAGTGATATTAATTACAAGTTTTTCACAGTATGTCAACATTTTCATGAATTACATTTTGTTTAGTTTTTCTATTCATATAATTCTAGTTTCCCTGCCTCTCAACCTCTTTCCTTCTTTGTGTGCATGATTATTAACCTTTAGAGTTTTATATAGAGTTAAAAAAAATTTGAAGCCTAGAGTTGCAGTACTGACTGTGCCAAAAAGAACTGGTCAATGCCAACCCATTTCAGGAAGTAGCATGTGATCAGAATCAAAGAGAGAATGAAGTTCAGGCTACACTGAAGGCATTTGCAAAGAATAAGGCACCAAGAAGAGATACCAATTGACATACTTCAACTACCAGATGTAGACTTGGACATGCACACCAGTCTATGTTAGGAAATTGGGAAGACAGTACCTGGCCAACTAATTCCAAGAGATCCATATGATCCCATTTAAAAAACAAAAAATCCTGGTGATCCAACAGAACATGGAGATTATAAAAAAATATCATTAAGATCACATGCAAGTACAATATGACTAAAAATTATTAAAATATAACTGGAGGAGGGAAGAAACTGACCTATTGCAAGGGCAATTTGATAGGATCTTCTATCTGGTTTCTTACTGGTCTAGTTTTCATTGAAGGAGCCCTGGTATGTGATGTGTTGCTCTACTAACCAAAAGGTGAACAGTTCGACCCCAACAGCAACTCTGTAGGAGAAAGATGGGTGATCTACAACTTTGGGAATCTGTAGAAAGTCGCTATGAATAGACTTTTAATTGACTGGGTGGTACTGGGAATCTCTTTATCTTACCTTGTTATCTAGATAAATCCGTCTTTCATTATTCCTTAAGCTGTAGGTAGGCCACATTGGGACAAACTGCCTACAAATAACCAAAAGCTACAGACATATGACCTTTCTCCATTTCTATTCAATCTGGATACTGAGCAATTCATTTGAGAAACTGGGATATAACAAGAATGAGGGCCTCTTCTCCATATTTCCTTTCAAGGAGAAAGGTCCATCCCTTTGGGATGTAACTTTCTAATAAATTTATCTTTACTTTTTACCTTCGAAAATGAAAAAAAAAAATACTTGGAGCAAGCTGGATTTGGAAGAGGTTGTAGAACAAAGAGTACCACTCTCAGATGGATCTGGATAACACCAGAGGACTCAGATGGGTATTTACTTGTGTTTTATTGACTACACAAAAATACATACCTGTGTGGGTCATAACAACTGATGGAAAACACTCAGAAAAATGTGTTCATGCAAAACTTGTGCATAGAGCCAGCAGCAGTCACTCAAACAGAACAAGGGGATATTGTGTACTTTAAAAAATTAGGAAAGGTGTGTGTCAGTTGTAACTTTTTGCCAAATCTATTCACTCTGTATGCTGAGCAAATAATCTGAAATGATAGAGTATATGAAGAATGTGGCATCAGGATTGGAGGAAGACTCATCAACAACCAACCTTATACAGATGACACACCTTACTTACATAAAGTGAAGAAGATTTGAAGCACTTATTGAAGGAGATCAAAGACTTCAATATGGATCACACCTCCACATCAAGAAAAAAATGATAGATGGAAAAAGTCTGAAGTTGTCAATTATTTCATTTTACGTAGGTCTACAATCAACATCTACAGTTATGAGCTCAAAAGACATGTTGCAGTGGGAATGGTTGAAGGCCTCTGTAAAGTGCTAAAGAGCAAGGCTGTTAAAGACTAATGTACGCCTGACTGAAGCCACGGATATTTACAATTGGTCAATATGCATGTGAAAGCTGGACAATGAATAAGGAAGACTAAAGAATTGATGCTTTTGAATTATGGTCTTGGGGAAGAACACTGAAAATACTACGGACTGCTAGAAGAATAAATCTGTCTTAGAGGAACCAGGGAAGTTCTCTGGTGGCTCAGTGACATCTTGTTGGCTGTGCTTCCAACCCAAAGCTTTGAGCTGGTTATATGATGGTACACAACAGGAATTCATTATTTTGAATTGTGATATTGGTGCATCCTTGCCATGTCACTGTAATAAATCTTAGCTGTGAGTCCACCAGATCCTGAACCCTCAGTCCTTTTACACTGAATTGTGAAATATGTCGATGTTCATGACACTACCAAAAAACTGTGTCACGTGCTCCTCACAAAATGTAGAGTAAAATTTTTATTAATATATTTTAGTACAACTCAGTGTTTGTACAACTGTATATTCAGTACTAATGAGATCTTAAAACAGCTTTTTAAAAACCACAAAAAGCCATTTTTCTTATCAAGTAAATTATATACGAAAACCATGCTTTGCATTGTATACGTGTGTCAGTATAACATTAGCAACTTCTGCATGAGGTAAGAAAAACCACACCATTTCTACTACCACTAGAGAACCGTAAGAAAGGAAAAAATACTGAAGCTTTCAAAGATTTCATTTTATTTGGATACATAAACAATGGACCATGAAAGGAGCAGTCAGGGAATCAAATAAATATTGCAATGACTGACTGTGCTACAAAGGAGCTCTGCAAAGTGCCAAAGAGGAGGGATGTCACTTGAAGTCTAAGGTGGGTCTGACCCAAGCCATGCTCTCTTCAATCAACTCATATGTATGTGAAAGGTTCACAATGAATAAGGAAGATCCAAGAACCAGTATTTTTTTTCTATAATTATATTTTATTAATTTTCATAAACATTTACAGAGATTTT
>NW_006399920.1:4281557-4283413 GCF_000299155.1 Elephantulus edwardii | reverse complement strand
AATTCCAAAATCAATCTCCATAATAGTCTATGTGTTTCCTACTGCCAAAGGGGCCCTTTAGAACCAGTATTTTTGAATGGCGATGGTGGTGAAGAATATTGAATATACCACGCATTGACAAAAGGACAAACAAATTGGTCTTGGAAGAAGTACAGCCAGAATGGTCCTTAGAAGTGATGATGGTCGCAAACAAACACATGAAGAAATGGTCAAAATCCTTAGCTCTAAGAGAGATGCAAAGCAAAACAACTATATCATTTCACTCCAGTAAGAACAGCAAAATTGAACAGAACAGTAAACAATAAATGCTGGCGAGGTTGCAGAGAAACTGGAACCTTTAATTCACTGCTGGTGGGAGTGTAAAATGGTGCAAACACTGTGGAAGGCGGTGTGGCATTTTCTCAAAAAGTTGTAAATAGTGAAACCATTTGACCCAGCAATTCCACTCCTGGGAATATACCCTAAAGAAACCGGAACTGCCACTCAAGCAGATATATGCACACCCATATTTATCGCAGCTTTGTTCACAATAGCAAAGAGCTGGAAACAACCCAAGTGCCCATCACACAAACAAATGGATAGAAATCTGGTATATTCACACAATGGAATACTATGCAGCATTGAAAAACAAAGAACTCATGAATTATTATACAAAATGGGTGACCCTGGAGGACATTATGTTGAGTGAAATATCTCAATCACAAGAGGACAAACACTGCATAATGCCACTGTTACAAAACAGGATTGATATGGGGTTTGGGGGAGGGATATATGATTAGGTATGATTTGCATGGTGAGAGTCCAGAATAAGAGCTGAATAGCAAAGTGGACTGGCGAGGGGATTGTATAACAATGAAAGAATTTTTTTTTCTTCTCAAAGAGAAAGTGAACTGGGGTGGGGGAAGTGGGCAGGGAGGAACATATGCAACAATGAATAAATGGAAATCCAAGATCTCTATAATCTTTCATTAAAATCTTAATTTAAAAAAAAGAAGTGATGATGGTCACGTACCTCAGCTGACATATTTCGGATATATCTTCAGGAGGGATCAGTCCCTGGAGAAAGAGATCATGCTTGGTAAAGCAGAGTCAGCAAAAAAGGAAGAAGGCTCTCCAGGAAATGGGCTGATACAATGGCTGCGACAAGTGGGCCCAAACACAGCACTGATTCTAAGAACGATGCAGAACTTAGGCAGTGTTTTGTTTCATTCTATTGTATACAGCGTTGGTATGAGTCAGAACATCTAACAATAAATTATACATGGCTCAGTGTTGTATACTTTTAGGTTCATTTTCTTTCTTCTCACTAAAAACTCAAAATTCATTGCTAGTGAGTCAATCCTGACTCAGAGCTGCTGACCGTCCACTGCATTTCCAAGGCTATCCTTTGCATAGCAAGAGACTGCTCACCATTCTCCTATGGAGCCAACTCGCTAGGGGCTACACCTTCAGAGCTTTCTTAACAGCGCAATTAATTTGAAACTACATTCTTGAGGAAAATTAAATCAAGTCCACGGGAACCAAAATTTGACCTTCAGTCTATCCCACTTGAATTTCAAAACCATCTCAGGAACAGGTTTGAGGCCTTGAGTACCAATGAGCATAGACCAAATGAGCTCTGGGAGGATATCAAGAAAATCATACATGAAGAATGCAAAAGATCGTTACAAAGGATGAAAAAGAAGACCAAGATGAATGTCAGATGAGACTCTGAGTATTGCATTAGAGTGCCGAGAAGCCAAAGCTAAAGGAAGAAATCAAAGAGCTAAACAGAAAATTTCAAAAGGCAGCCCGGGACGATAAAACAAGATACTATAATGAAATATGCAGAGAGCTGGAGTCAGAAAATCAAAAGG
>NW_006399920.1:4267107-4279971 GCF_000299155.1 Elephantulus edwardii | reverse complement strand
GATGGATCGATTCTGTGACTGGAGCGGTGGGAATAAGTGCGTTTGAGATGGCTAGGTTGGCACAGGATAGAACAGTATTTAGAGCTCTTGTACATAGGGTCGCTATGAGTTGCAAGCGACTCGATGGCACATAACAAGAACAACAACATTCTTATATATATATATTTTAAAAACCCAATGGGAGAAAACTAGAAATGCAACATAATACAAATAAGAAACATAACATCTATTAAAACTATCACCAAGATGCTACTGTAATACAGATTATTTCTACAGCAAAACACATTTCAAACAGCTTCTGGGCAAATGACAGGCAACTGTCTCCCATACAATTTACAGCTTCAGAAATCTAATGAGGGATCAGCTATAAGTTGATTCCAACTAGCAATGAGCAATGAGCAAAACAAAACAGTAAGTAGTGCTTTGTTCTGTCTTAATAGACCAACTCCTGCAATTTTAATTCACTGAAGTTGTATTCACATGGCAATAGGTTAAGCATTAATCATAGTTTTCACAGCTGGTCCTAACATGAGTAAGTTACAGGACTAATGTTTCTACCTCAACTCTCCAATTTTTTTTTTGTTATGTGTGTACCGTCAAATCGGATCTGATTGGTACAGGAGGAGACTGTCCCTCCTTCTTCAGCAGAGCATCTGGTGGATTTGAACCACGCACCTCTGGGCTTGCCACTAGGCCACCAGAGCTAGCCTCAACTCTCCAATTTTAAAAGCACTCTTGAGTCCAGTTCTATCAACAGTCATGATTTAAGCAACTTTATGACTTGTGGTTAGGTGCCATCAAGTACAACCCATAGTGACCCTTGAACAGATCTGAATCATGTCCTATCCTGTGACATCCTCACACTTCATGGCATACTAGAGCCAGTGCAGCTGTCATCATGTCAATCCACCTGGTAGAGAGTCTTCCTCTCCTTTGCTAACCCCCCACCTTTCTGAGCATCATGTCCCTCCTCCAAGGAACAGCCCCTCCTAGCCACATGCCCAAAGTATATGAGGTGAAGCCTCATCATCTTTACCTCCAAAGCACTCTGGTTGCACCCTCAAGACATATTTGTTCTTTTGGCAGTCCATGGATGTTCAGCACTCTTCTTCAACATCAAAGGCATCAATTCTTCTTCTGTCAACCTTATTCATTGTCCAGCTTTCAGAAGCACATGAATCAGACACACCTTAGGTTTCAAACTGACATCATTACTCAATAATTTGGAGGGGTCGCTAACTACAGACTTTTCTGGTGCAGTAAGTCTCCTGATTTCCTGACTGCTGGTACTAACGGTGTTAATTGTAGATCCAATTAAGATAAGGAGATAATTTCAACTTCTTGTCCATCTATCATGACATTGCCTATCAGTCCAGTGGTAAGAATCTTTGACAATGTCTTCACATGGAGATGCAATCCATATTGAAGGTAGTATTCTTTGGTCCTCTGCAACAAGTATTTCAAATACTCCTCACTTTCAGCAAGTAAGGTTGTGTCACCTGCATAACACCGGTTATTGGTGAGTCTCTCCCTGATCCTAATGCCACATCCCTCTTCATAGAATCGAGGTTGTTTTTATAATATGCTCAGCATACAGACTGAACAGTTATGGAGAGATAATACAGCCCTGACACTCTCCCTTCAGAATTTTAAACCATGTAGTGTTGCCTTACTCTATTGGCACAACAGCCGCCTGGTTTAGGTATAGGTTTCACATGAGCACAATTAAGTGTTCTGGGATTCCCATTCTTCTCAATGTTAGCCATAAATTGTTTTTGAAGCAGCTGAATTTAGGAAGATAGCTCCATTTTTACTTAATAAAGGTGTAAGTTGTTTGGTAGTTTTGATTTAATTAACAATCAGCTGTGGACTGGAAACCTCTTCTTTAAATCAATTAGGACCCAGTGGGCAGGCCTTTGTGATTAAAAGGTAGTTCGTGTGAAGATTGATTTGCTATTAGATTTACAAACTAAATTTTAAGTTTTGTTGTGTCTGGAGAGAAGACTGTTCTAATTGGTACAACACTTGTCTGTCAATTTGCTGTATAGAGATAAATTGTGGGTTGCTATGAAAGCTATGCCACTGGTATGTCAAATGCCACAATGTTACCCATGATGGACAGGTTTTTAGTAGAGCTTCCAGATTAAGACAGACTAAGAAGCAAGATTAGCCATCCACTTCTTAAATAACAGACCTCTGAAAACCCTATGAATAGTAGAGGAACACAGATAGTTACAGTAGTAGTGGTAGATTCCAGATTGAAGGTCAGTTTAAATGACGAAAAATTAAGTAGAATGCATGAACATCAACATTCTAGGCATTAGTGAGTGAGATGAGATGGACTAGCTTTGGACACTTTGAATAAGTACAGTATGGTATATACTACGCTAGGAATGAAAAGAAAAAGGTGTTGCATTTATAGTAAAAAAGTCAATTTCAAGTTCTATCATGAAATACAAAGTTATGAGTGATGGGATATTATCCATACACATACAAGGAAGGCCTGTTAATAGACTATTCAAATATATGCTCCTACATTTAGAGCCAAAGAGGAAGAAATTGAGAATTTTTACCAAATCTTCCAGTCCAAAATTGACTGAACTTGCAATCACGATGACATTAATGATAACTGGTGACTGGAACGCAAAAGTAGGAAACAGTGAATTAATAGTAGTTGGAAAATACGGACTTAGTGATAGAAATAAGGCTGGAAATACCATGATCGAATTTTGTATTTTCAAGGATTTATTCATTGAAAATAACTTTTTTCTTTTTGGTAAATATTATTTTTATGTGTACCATCAAATCAGATCTGATTGGTACAGGAGGAGATTGCCCCCTCCTTCTCCAGCAGAGCATCTGGTGGATTTGAACTGCGTACCTCTGTGATTGCAGTGCAGCATCTTGCCACTAGGCCACCAGAGCTCCCTTGACTATACCTTTTTTAAGACATAAATGAAAACTTTACACATAGATCTCACCTGATAGGCTGCACAAGAATCGGATTGACAACATCTGTGAAGGAATAGTTAGCAGAAGCTCGGCAGTCCAAACTAGGCAAAGGGTGAACTGTGGACCTGTGCAGGTTAAAACTGAGGCTGAAGGCCGACGTGTTCTTCCGGTGGCAAAGCTGCTGCTTGCTCAGAACCCGGCAAAATGGAGCTCGAGGCCATGAGCAGATACACCAGCCCGGTGAACCCGGCTGTCTTCCCCCATCTGACCGTGGTGCTATTGGCCATTGGTATGTTCTTCACCGCCTGGTTCTTCGTTTATGAGGTAACCTCTACCAAGTACACACAGGACATCTACAAAGAGCTGCTCATCTCCTTGGTGGCCTCACTCTTCATGGGCTTAGGGGTCCTCTTCCTGCTGCTCTCGGTCGGCATCTATGTATGACTGCCGAGGGTATGCATCTGACAGCTTCACTGAATCCCTGCTTTTGTAAATTAGTATTTTTGACTTTTTTTATTGACAGTGCTGGAAGTGTCCCAACTTCTGCCCCACAATAAAGACAGGTGTGTGACGGTTAAAAAAAAAAACAAAACAAACAACTGAGGCTGAAGAAAATGAAAACAAGTCCACAAGAACCAAGATATGATCTTGAATTGATTCCATCTGAATGTCAAGATCATCTCAAGAATAGGTTTGAGGCACTGAACACCAATGATCGAAGCTCTGCTTTATGACTAAGAACCTGTTTTAATCCAAAAGAAAAAGACAACTTGACTGAAGACATGACAAAAACAGCTTCAAGATCAAGAATCTCTTTTTTAATCACTAAGGGAATGATAAGCTCTTCAATATTTCTATCTCAAATTGCCAGAGTGGAATCATGTGCAAAGCCCAGGCAGACAGCAATAAAATAAATGCAAAACTAAAATATGGCACTTTCATAATTAATTTTATATGATTAATTCATTTGAATACTAATTCTCATGTTAGCCCTCATGCCGTGTCCATGTACCTCCTAGCCTTGTTTGTTTTTAAGAGAAGTGGTTGACTAATAAGCTATTCATTTTCTTCTATCAGAGTTCACAGGAGAAAGTAAATAAAATTGTATACAGTTGACACAGCCCCATAGATGCTACTGAATAGTGGAAGAGGGGAGACAGAGTAGGAGAAAAGTTTCTCTCACAACCTCTCACTGATTTCTTTGTAAGTGGTAAAATACTTGCTGAATCCATGGTTTTCAAACATGTACTGAAGGAAGTAGGACTTCAAGAGATAAGGATTCTAAATCCTAAAACGTTTTATATTTCCCTAACTTCAAAAAAGTCTCTAATGCTTAATCGATCCTTGGCCTTGAATTTAGTGTTAAAAGGTATAATAACTTAATATTCTCTCTCTGAGAACTAAGATATAAGAACAACATATTCAAATCATAAGAAGAAAACAAAAACTGCCCCCCCCAAAATATTACACCCAAATGGCAATCTGATTGGTCATTATATCACTATCATGCTTCCTCTTATTTTTAGCTACTGATGAGAACTTGTACTTCTCAATACACTGAGTGTACAATTCAAATGTAAGTGAAAGCAAACAATGGTTAGGCAAGTTTCAAAGATTTTAATAATCAAAAAGAAAAGACACTTTCAAAAATAAATGTCATACAAATCAAAGTTTAAAAGTAAAAGATATTCAAGAAATAAACTCCTGGCCTATCAAAATATACTATGTAAAACTAATGGTGTTTAGTTTTGAAATTTAGAGCAAATGCAGGTTGTGATAATATAGCTAGTTAAGTAGTGGTTTTCATGATACGGCTGTTTTAAGACATTGTTTATATTACTTTTTAAAATCTACATTTTCTTTTAAACCTTCATATCACAACTCAAATTATTTTACATTCATTAATAAAAACACATGGTATATTTTCTAACAACAGGCTAATTGTGCTTTAATAATACTCAAGTGATTTCATTATTTTATTAACGACTCCACTCACCATAGATTCTTGCACACATAACCACTCCAATAATCAAAATAGCTACAACTATCCTTAAAAATGACATTAATTCAAACTTGATAAGCACACTAAAGATTATAGATGTCATTGTTTTCCATGATAAAACATTAGAAGTTGTAATGGTAACTTGTTTCCTTAGATCACTCTTGTCAGTCTATAAAAACAGAGGGAAGCATACTTTTAGCATATTTTTTTGGTTAACTCCTAGTTTGTTTTTTAAAAAAAGGATATTCTAGAACTCTATTTTAGAAAGCGTAATTTTAAAAAATTTATGAAATGTATCAGTTATATACTTAGTTCATTAACCTAATCACTGTTTAGGTTGACAGACTTTTCCTCAGTGTAGATGACACTGCTTTATACGCAATTCATTACTCTAGGAAATATACTTTAAATGCAGTCTAAGACAAACCTCAACTTACAATAAATTCTCTCCTATGACAAGAGACCAACACATATTATCTTATAGACTGACAACTTAGTAAAGAGTCACTAACTGAAAAGTGAAATTTACATAATTAATGGTGGTTAATGTCAAATACAGCAGCCTCCTTTGCACAATTTGGAATTCACTGCATGCAAAATTTTAATACATAGTTTTGATTTTCACTTATAAAGAATTTTTTTTACATTTTTCTCATAAGTAATCGAGACAAATAGTAGAAAAAGCATTTTATTTATATGGAAAAAGCTACAGTAAGATCTGTAAAAGGTGTCAATATAATATTGCCTATACAGAAAAAAAATTCGTATGTGAATAGCAACAAATAAAAGTTACACATCTTCCTACTTAGCAGTGCAATAAATTCACATTGCAATAAAGTTAAGTCAAGTATAACAAAATCAAAACAAGTGTTTCTCCATAATCAGTATACTGAGAATTACAGTGTAAAGATCATTTCAGGTTTAAGAAATCTTCCATCAATCTACATAAGATCCTAAGACAAGGGAGACAGACAGTTAATTCATTTCTTTAACAGCTGTTGGGTTTCTTCAATACTGTTCACAGGGAAAAAAGTAATGAATTGACGCACATGGTAAATAGAATATATTTCATCTATACAGTAAAAAAATACAAATTATAAAGTGAGCTAACAAAGAATGAAATCTGTAGACAGATTTAAAAAACTGACAACATCTCTGACAACACATACAGTATTTTTCATGTAAAAACATCTAGTTTTCAGCAAAAAATAATTTGGTTGCTTTTCTGCTGCATTGTAGATCTTGTAAGCTGAAGATGCAGATGTCCGAGTATCCCAAAAACCATAATAAATGTCTTTCTCAATACATACAAAATGATAAATGCTCTCATCACAGTCTTATGGGTATTTTTGGAAGTTTTTTTGTCTTGCTTCAGAAACACATTTAAAATGAATAAGAATCAAAGAGTTTCATGGTACACTGAAACAGTAAACAGTGCTCTATTTACTGCTATTGGGGGGGGAACCAACCTAGATTTTACAGTACTCTGGTATATATGAAAATTTTTTTAAAATTTACATTGCATATTTCTGAGTCCATTCTCTTGCATGTCTGTTGTATCTGTAGGCATACAAAAGGAATATGGTAAAAATGTATAAATTTCATCTTTCAGAAGCATCTCTATATAAAACTATATTCTACTTTACATGTTCAATTGCAATAATCCTACATATACCAATTATTGGGTTAATAAGACCTATGCTCATGCATAATAAAACAGAAAACAGGTGGATTAAAAAAAATAATAGCGCTTTTAAAAACTTTTTTATTATTATTATTTGTGTGTGAGTGTACTGTCAAATCAGATCTGACTGGTACAGGAGGAGATTGTCCCTCCTTCCCCGTCAGAGCATCTGATGGATCTGAACCATGCACCTCTGGGATTGCAGTGCAGCTTCTTGCCACTAAGCCACCAGAGCTCCTCAAATAATAGCTTTTATTGGATCTCTCCATAGCTTACATGAAAACATACCTAAAATATAGACATTAAAATGGAGAACTCAAACCTGTCAAAGCCAATTCTGAATGAGCAGTAAGTGAACTATGTTACCAGCAAAATCAAACACTTTGAAAATTAGGTAAGTCTGGAGAAGGGAGAGGCTTAGAGAGAACTCCTTTTCCAGGGACCCATGACTATCGAGCCAATCTCAGCTGCCAGGGACCTTCCTTTGAAGGGTTTCCATGGTTATAAAGCTTTAAGGGAGGAGACAGTCCATTTTTCTTCCATGAAGCAAGTGGTGAATTTAAACTGTTGACCTTTCAGTAACACATAATGCACTATATACCATTAAAGCTCTTTAAGAAACAGAATATCCAATATTACCCAACTACTTAAAATCTTTCATTTTTTTACTTTATCA
Source organism: Elephantulus edwardii (assembly GCF_000299155.1). Classification (NCBI taxonomy): domain Eukaryota; kingdom Metazoa; phylum Chordata; class Mammalia; order Macroscelidea; family Macroscelididae; genus Elephantulus; species Elephantulus edwardii. The sequence goes on along the minus strand of NW_006399920.1, from coordinate 4,272,657 downwards.
TCTAGCATTATATATAAAAATATTAAAAAACATAAAAGAATGCACAAAGGACAGATAACTTTTAAATATTAAAGAGTTAAAGAGTAAATGAGAAATGTGAGTTAAAAAAAAACAAACCCACAAACTATTAAGAGAATTTAAAGAGAAAAGCTTATTCCAAAATTATAAGCAAAAAGAGCATAATTAAATGTACTTAAATATACTGATCATATTCTTATATTTCAACAAACTACATAAAAATATATTCTAAGAGAAACAAATGTAAACAAGCACTTACTTTTCTTTGTCTGATTTATAGATTTGGGCAATATCGGGTACTAAAGGGTCATCTGGATTAGGATCACAAAGCAGAGAACATATGGATAATAAAACTAGATTGAAAAGAAAACATCACATTGGATCATCAATCACCTTTTTACTTTACACATATTACATATGTGAAAACAATTTCAAAGACCATAGATATTGAATATATAAAAAAGCCATAAAATGAAACGAGCACATTAGTTAAAATTTTAGATTAAATGTAGCTGACAGTAAATATTTTTCATTTTGAGCATTATAAAATGACCATATAATGTATAATTTTAAAGTTCTATTTGAACTTCTACTTATTTTTTTTTAACTTTTATTTTATTATTTGTGTGTACTGTCAAATCAGATCTGATTGGTACAGGAGGAGATTGTCCCTCCTTCCCCAGCAGAGCACCTGGTGGGTTCGAACCGTGCGCCTCTGGGATTGTAGTGCAGCTTCTTGCCACTAGGCCACCAGAGCTCCCCTTGAACTTCTCCTTATTTTTAAAAATGTAGGCCTCCTGAGTAACTGATGGCTCTTGTTCATTCCTGCCGAGTTCTGACTCAAGGCAAACTCATGTGTTACAAGGAAAACTGCTCCATAGTTTTTAGAGCTGTAATCTTAGTGCGGGCAGACTGCTAGGCCTTTTAACCATCTTGCTCAAACAGTCCACACCATGTAAAAGCCTAAAATAAGTTAACAGCATTAAACTCAATAGAGTTCCCTGCCCCTCCCCCCCCTCAAAAAAATCTTTTTTAGATAACACATATATCTCCAAGTGGTATATAATAATAATAATAAAAAAAGGGGTAGCATCTACATTTTCAATATTTCTTAGAGGCATTTTTGTTTTTTAATGACAAAATTGTCTATTTTTATTCTAATCTAATCTGAGAACCTACATCTAATAAATTTGAGGCAAAATGATCAAATTACAGCTAACATTCTAAACTGTTCTGGATTATCCTGTCCACATGCTATTTGACTTCGTAGTAGTGCTCTGCTATAGACTGTCTGCAAAGGAGGACCATTTGTAAGGCAAATTGAATGAGTCTTTGATTTCCATGCAGTTTAGTGGTGTCACAGGCATATAAAAATAATATGAATGGCTATCTGGCATGTTATTCTTGTCATGTTATTGTTGTTAGATGCTGTCAAGTATGACTCACAGTGACCCTATGAAGGAGAGATTTGGATTCTGTCCTATCCTGTGCCTTCCTCACAATCTTGGACACACTCAAGTCCACTGCTTCAGTTACTCTATCAGTCTGCCTGGTTGACAGTCTTCTTCTCTTTTGTAATTTGTATAATTTAAAAGATATACATAAATTGGAGGGGAAAAAAAGTTGTTTGTTATAGTAGGTCAAATACTAATGCAATGAAATATTAAAACCAGATGTGGGAATCTGAAACAGGAGCTAATAAGAATTGGGCCTCAAAGATCATTCCAGAGCCAAGAAACTAATGAGTTGTTGCTGTTAAGTGCCACTGAGTCGTAGACGAGTCATAGCAACCCTATGAATGATAGACTTGAACATTTGTATAACTTTCGTTTCTCCACATTCATAGTGTTTCTGGAGGCAAGCTATTTCAGAAGTGGATGCCGTTCCTGCTTCCAGGCTTGTTTTAATCAGGGAGCTCCATCAAACACTGTCCATCATGGGTAACCATGATCGCATTTGACACATCAGTATCACAATGTTCAGCATCATAGCAACCAAGAGCTACCTTTGTACAGCAAATGAACAGACCAGGGCTATACCACTTAGAAGAGTGACCAAAAACAGTGAAAACAAGGCCCTTAGGCCCAAATGTGTTTTTAAATAGGAGGCCTAGTCAAACCATCTCACATCCATTAGCAAATCAACATTCCACCCTAATCCTCACCAGAACCAGCAAACAAACCTCTGCAGAATCTGGCTGCTGCAGACTACTTCCAAACTGGATCCTCACTAATGATTGAAACATTAATAAATCCAGAGATGGGTATTAAAATAAAAATAATTGGTTCCTCATTTGGTTGATGTGTGGCTGCCACCACTTTTTGATGGGGAAATTATTATTTTTAGGTGCCTTCAAGTAGACCCTAGTGACCCTAGGAACAATAGATCTAAACTGTCTTATCCTGTGCCACCCTCATCATCTCTGAAACACTTGACAGCTCACTGCTGAGGTCACTGTGTCACTCTATCTTATTGATGGTCTTCCTCTCGTTTGCTGACCCTCCACGTTTCCATGCATACAATCTCTTCCCAAAGAGTAGCTTCTTCTAGCAACATGCCCAAAGTATGTGAGAAGAAATTTCACCATTCTTCCTTCCAAGGAGAATTCTGGCTTCACTTTTCCCAAGTTCTGTCTGTTTAATCTTTAGCATCCCATGAGATACCGAGTACTTTTCTCCAACATCACAATTCAAAGCAATCAATTCTTCTTTCTGTTATCCTTATACATTGTCCAGCTCTCAGAGGCATAGTAAGGGATTGAAAATATCATGGCCTGAATTAGGCATACCTTAGTCTTTAACCTAAAATCAGTGCCCCTTAGTACCTTGGAGAAGTATTCAACAGAAGACTTGCCCAATAAATATGTCTCCTGATCTCCTGGCTGCAGGATCCAAGTAAGATGAAACCATTGACAATTTTAATCTTTTCTCCATCTATCATGATGTTGTTTATTGGTCCAGCGGTGAGGATTTCTGTCTTCTTGATGTTGAGGTGTAATCCATATTGAAGACTGCAGTCCTTGATCTTTTGCAGCAAGTGTTTCAAGCCTTCACTTTCAGCTAACAAGATTGGTTCATCTGCATTACTCAGGTTGATGAGTATTCCTCTGATCCTGATGCCACAGTCTTCTTCATAGAATGTAGCTTTTTAAATTATTTGCTCAGCATAAAGACTGATTAGGTATGGAGAAAGGATACAACACATGTGTACCACTTTCCTGATTTTAAACCATACAGTGTTCCTTTGCTCTGTCTGGACAACAGAGTTGTTTCTTGGTCTAGATATAGGTTTCCTATGAATATAATTAAGCGTTCTGGGGCATTCAATCTTTTCGAAGTTAGCTAGGGTTTGTTATGATCCACACAGTCAAATGCCTTTAGGTAGTTAATAAAACTCAGATGACATTCTTCTGGTATTCTGTGCTTTCAGCTAGAATCTACCTAACATAAGCAATGGTTTCCCTGGTGCAATGGCCTCATCCCTACCTGCCTTGAACTTATGGAAGTTTTAAGTTAATGTACTGTTCTGACTGGTTTTGGATAATCTTCAGCAATATTTTGTTTGTTGCGATAGTAATGACATTGCTCAATAATTTCCACATTCTTTTAGATCACCTTTCTTAAAAATGGGAACAAAAAAGATGTCTTCCAGTCAGTTGGCCAGGCAGCTGTCCTCCAAATTCCCTGACATAAACTGGTGAGCACATCCAGAGCTACTTCTGTTAGATGAAACATGTCAATTAGTATTCCACTAATTCCTAACGTCTTCCCCTATCCCCAATGCCTTCAGTGCAGCTTGAATTCTTGGCTTGAATTCTTTCATTATTGGCTCTTGTTCCTATGGTACTTCTGAAATTTTCTGGTAGAGTGACTGTGTATTTATTCCATTTTCTTTTTATGCTTCCTGGACCATTCAAGACTTTGTTCATAATATCTCTCAGCGTTGCAATTCAGGGCTTGAATTCAGTTCTTTCAAATTTAGAAATGATGAGCAAATTCTTCCCTTTTTACTAGCTCTTTGCAGTTTCTGTTATAATATTTTGCTTTGTCTTCTGAACTCTCCTTTGAAATCTTCTGTTCAGCTCTTTGACTTTGTTATTTCTTGCTTTGTTGGCTTCTTCTTGTTGTAGTGCAATTCTCAGAGTCTCTTCTGACATCCATTTTAGTATTTTCTCCTTCTATCTTTGTAATGAACTTTTGCTCTCTTCTTGGATATTTCTGACATCATCTTGTAGAGCTATGGGGCCACTCAAAATGATTTCTTAGCCTTTGTCTGACTTTGCTACATAGATGGGGTGGGAATATGCAAATTGGGCATGTTGGGCTATCCAGAAGGGAACTGGCTATCTCACCAATTCACAAGGGGATTGGATAGTCTCACCATGAAATTGAGTGGATCCAACAGCAGAAAGAAGAAACCTCACTGCCAGAAAAGAAGAGCAAACAAGAGAATGCAACTCATCGTTCAGGACCAGAGCAACAGCCATAGCAGCCACAGCAGAGAAACAGAGACCTGACTTGAAGCAGAACTCATTTTGGAACTGCTACCCACCATGGGCAAAAGTGGGAAAGAGCCAATATTGGCAGGACTGAGAACACTGTAACACTGGACTATATTTTGCTAATAACCTGGCTTATAACCTTTTGAGTTCCCCAACACGATTCTGTGTGATCTCTAAACTAAGCATTGGATTTTGGACTCAATAAAGCAATAAGATTGGTGTTGAGATGAGGAGGAAGAGGTACAGGAGCACGGGGGTATGTGTCTGACCTCAATGGAAACAATACAAGTTTATGCTATTAACAGGGACAGTTAGCCTTCGTTAAGTTGGTACCGGTCTGATATGGCTGTCCCCACAAGGCCCTTGCTCTTTTTTACACATCCCATAGTTCATCTGATCTGTGATTATTAATATTCAATTCTTCAAACCTCTTCTAGAGATAATTTTTTAATTCAGGTGGGAAAGACTCAAGGTTGTATTTTGGTTCTTGTGGACTTGTTTTCATTTTCTTCATCTTCAATTTGAACTTGCATATGAGTATTTGGTGGTCTGTTCCACAATTAGCATTTGGCCTGGCTTTAACTGTTGATAGTGAGCTTCTCCAATGATTCTTTCCATAGATGTACTGAATCTGATTCCTGTGCAGTCACAGATGAGGACCATATGTAAAACCACATTTTGTGTTTTAAAAAAAGGTATTTGCAAGGAATAAATCACTGAATGTACAAAATTCAATTATTTGTTGTCCTGTCTCATTTCTTTCACCAAGACTCTTTTCTGACTACCATTCATTCCTCTTTATTTGAACTGAGGGGGTTGTTGTTGTTGTTATGTGCCGTCGAGTTGCTTGCGACTCATAGCGACCCTATGTACAAAAGCTCTAAACTCTGCTCTGTCCTGTGCCAATCTCACTGTCTCCAACACACTCATCCCAATTGCCCCAGTCACCGAATCAATCCATCTCCCAGAGGGCCTTCCCCGACTGCGCCTGCCCTCCACCCTCCCAAGCATGATGTCTTTCTGCAAGGACC
>NW_006399920.1:4253321-4265096 GCF_000299155.1 Elephantulus edwardii | reverse complement strand
CCTGGCCTAGTTTTCACAGCTGATATTGAGCTTCTCCAGCGGTTCCTTCCACAGATGTAATCGATCTGACTCCTATGCATACCATTAGGTGAGATGCATGTGTATAACCTGCGTTTATAAGGGGGTAGGTATGTGAAATATCTGGAACACTATTTCCTCTCTACCATTCTTTCCTAGGCTCCTGTTTACTTCCCTACCCTTTCAGATCCAAAGTCTGATATTGTAGAGTTGACTTTTACATGACAAGAGAGAAATATGCTAAGTGCTAATGAAGAAAATAAATTTTATTCATCTGCCTTATCTTCCTTTCTGTCCACTAACAATTCAAGCCTAAACCAAGAAGGTGGGTATTCTGAATAGCATTTTGCTTATACCTGTAAAATGTGTTCCGACTTACGTTAATGATAAAAAGCAGCATAGGGCATTTATAATATAGATATCTGATACTTGTACAAGCAAATAAGGGCATGAGAATCTAGCATTATCAAAACAAGTGAAAGTGTAATTTCATATTTTCACTCCTGTCTCCAGGAGCCAAGCCATTTAGGTCGCATTTTACTACTTCCTATAGACCATATGGCTTAAGAGAAGGAAAAAGATAAAGTGAATACTTGTTTATATGTTTAATTTATATCAGACACATGGTGAACTTAGGTGGTTGTATAAAAAAAATCCCCATTTTCCATCTGAGGAAACCAAGGCTGTTTCCAGAAGCCAACAAGACTAATTATTTGCTATAAAAAGCTACCAGTGTCGGAAGACAAGATAAGTGCTGCTCAGCTTCCGGCAGTCTGCCATTCCTTTTATATGTATAAGTACTTAGCTGATTATGCCAAATGGCTTGCATTTCATGACACGATTCCAGGAAGTGTATTAACTTGAATAGCTCTTTGACAGAGACTCTTTCTTACAGCTAGTACATAAGAGTTACACTATATGAATTATTTTAAAAAGAGGACCTAGAATGTATATGAATATTTGAGATAAGTCAGAAGGCTGTCATTAAAAAAATGATTGACCGGACAGGGCCACTCCTAATCTAATATCTAAAATATTTATGGTAGTGGACTCTATTCTTATATATCTACTACTTTCACATGTTGTATCTTCAAGTAGTACTTATTTCCTAAAAATAGAAATGATCATGAAGTCATCCTTTAAGAGAAGCAATTGTCATGAATTCTCTACAAAGGGTTGTTGTTATTAGCTGCCGTCAAGTTGAGTACAGCTCATAGTGAGCCTATGAACAATGGCTCTGAATCTTGTCCTATCTTGTGCCATGCTCATCATCTCTGACATACCTGAGCCCACCGCTGTAGTCACTGTGTTAATCTACTTCTGAATCAAAGAATATGTTCCAAATGTCACGTACTTAGCTGTTATGGAAACTAGACAAAAATGAAGAGTTTCGGTGATAGTAAATGATGCTGGCTAATAAACAGAAATGTCTGCAAATGGCCTAGATAGAGATCTGTTAACTGAGCAAATAACAATGCTCTACTCTGATGAAAGGTGAAAAACCAGAATGGCCTATGTCAGTCATTATACTAACTACTCAAAATTCAGACTAACATACTCCAAGTGCTGGCATTATACTATATGTGAAATACAGCTTTCATGAAAACAATACTTTTTAATCAGCCATATTTTGGTTTTCTTCTTGATAAGGTAAACAAAAATGTAAAACCTTACTCACTATGCCAAGAGTTTCACCTAATGAATAGGTAACTAGTCCAAAAAACTTACTTTTATCTCATACTCTTATTAAAAAAGAAAAAAGCCCAAACTTAAAGAGGCTTATTCTAATTTCTAGCACTATTTTCAATTTTTCTACTACTGCTATTATTATTATTTAGATTTGCCCAGCAACTGACTGCTAAGAGACAAAGAATAATGAGGAGCTAGAAAAGTAAAGCAAAGCAAAAGGAGAGAAAATACAGATTTCCTCTTTAAAGTTTTAGTTCCGTGATTTTTTTTTTCTGTCTTGCTCTGTTAAGCTCTTATAAATGTGACAAATAAAATTACCTTTTGATACAGTCAGAGCTGGTGACCACTGTGACCTCAGGATATCAAGACAAATACTTCCATTACTGTTTATGTTTGGATGGTAAATTTTTGTTGTGAAAGCAATCTGTACCAAAAAAACCAAAGAAACACAAACACACAAATATGTGTCAATCCATGAACTATGAAGCAAACAAAATAAATTTGCTCTAGGGAAATATGCCCTCAACTCATGGCAACTAAATAAAACTATAGAGGAGAAATATATTCCACCCAAACTGAATGAGCTTCTACTTTGTGTCACATATCGTCCCAGCTATGGGGAATGGGAAACCAAGTTTGTCAGTCTCCCTTGGCCTCTCCCCAAGGAACTGAGAGGTATTCTAGAGAGCGTAATGAGGAGTCTCTAATTAGCTGGTGTGTGACTAGTTGAATAGCATTCGAAGTAACTTAACCCTGGCTTTCATCATGCCTCAAAGTAATCCTTTTCTTAAACTGATTATAAAGGAAACCTGAAAGTGACACTAGGATCTAAAAATATGGAGTCAACTGTTTTTCAGGGCAAAGTTGAAAGGCTTCAGCTAGTTACCTATCCTAAGAAAACAGATATTCCAAAAGAGTTACACTGGTTCATAAAAACAGCGTCAAACTTTGTAAATAAATCAGAATAAAATAAAAAATAAAAAAACATTGTTAACTAGATGTTTTAAAAATACAACAATTTCTTGGCTGATGCAATGTTCAAAATAAATATTTCCCTTAATGACAATTTTGTTTTCTCTTCAACTCTGATCTAAATTAAATTCAGTCAAAATATTTTTATCTCCTCCAGTACATTCAAATGAAAGGAGTCCTATTTGCTTTCATATTTCCATAGAACAGAATGTGGGAGGTTATCAACAAATGCTTTTGGAACATTTGAAAAACTGAGAAAGGGTCAACTTTGAGGAGATAATTCCTTGCAAACAAATGTCTGATTCTCTAAGAATAAAAAACTTCCCAAACTACACATATCTAGTAAGGAGAGGAGGGAAAAAACCAAATGGAAGACAATTAACACGTTGCTGCACACTTTTAAATTGACAACCGCACTTAGAAACACATTTTTTTTCAATGTATTACCATCATTTGAGGCAACATGTTAATAGCTTAACTGATACTGCTTTTTGTCTTACAGACATAATAATAACAACATTCAAGTAAGAATGCCTATTTTATTGTCATTTTAAGTTATTCTTGTTAATTGTCATCAAGTTAAGACTTCAAAGCATGGCAACTCCATGGACAATGTGACCAGAGCATTGTCATCCACAGAACTTTCTGCTGGCTGAATTTTTACAAAGTAGATGGTCGGGTCTTTCTTCCTCATCTGCTTTATGCTCTGCTGACAGGCAGAGGGGAGTGGCTGTGCTTGTGGTGCCCTGGCCAGCAATGGAAGCCACGTCTTCCATATGACAGATGAGAATTCTATCACTGTACTACTATGACTTTTTTTTTTACTACCACAATTTTAGATTCACTTCACCGTCTGTAAAATTCTGAGCACATCTCTAGAAAAAGAATAAATTCCTTAAACTAGCAGTCACATCAATCATAAAAAGAAAAATACCTTTGGTGGTTTAAAAGGGTAGTCTGTAGGAAAGTGTACAGTAAGGAAGAAGACTCCACCTTGATATGCGCTATCAGGCTGAAATTACAAAACATTTATGTGAGTGTTAGATTAACAGACTTATTAAGAAGCTTAAAATGACTTTACCCCAAAGCTTATGTTTCTGAAAACACATCTTCTTTCTGGCATAAATTCAAATCATTTACCTTAAAAACAGGGTTCCCCCTCTCTGCAAGCGTGATGGATTTTCCAACCGATGATCATGTCGACAGCAGAGAGTTAAAAAAATAAAAGACCACACACAGTGGTGTGACTTGCCCAAACAAATCTGTTTTTGAGTACAAATCTTTTAAGGTCAAAACACAAAGTGGTTGAGAGTAAAGAATAATTTTCTATGGTGATAATTAACATGGAAACATTTATTAGGCATAGTATTTGCCTCTTTTATAAAACTAAGCTCTGATGATCATTTAAGAGGTAAGGATAAAAAAAGAAGCGAACAAACAACTTATGAAAAGAAAACGCAAAGTGACACTGTTACCCCATTTGGACTTCCAATTTTCATTTTGTAAACAGCTCATAAAGTAATACAGAAAATGCCTAACCCTTAATTAATTACTCAACATCTCTTCTCATTCCAAATTCTATTATCTTGATGGGTCGTTCAAAATACTAAAGTTAACTTATACCCAGAATCAATAGAGAAAAAAGGCCGAAAAAAGCTAATTTTCATTCTTCATAGGAGTTATCAAGTGTGGAATTGACTCAGCAAAGGGAATTCAACTTTTGGCATGTTTCTTTATGGCAACTAGAAAATATTTATGATATAAAAAACAAATAAAACTGTTTAAAAGAAAATTAAAAATGTAGCAAGACACACCTGAAATGCCATTTTTATTAATTCTAGGCAACTAAACACACCATGCTAAATTAATATTTCAGTAAAATAACAAGGCTACTATTTCCTCAATTTTTTGAATGTGTAATTACTGAATTCTATACTAAACTGGTTCATCAAAGTCATGAGGCATGTAGAAAATGTTAGCATATTAAAATGGCTGTAAAGGGTGACTCACATATTCAACTGATACTAGAAAGAACTATGGCATGGCATGTTTACATTATTTAAATAAGGGGAGTATGAGCAATATCCTTTTAATCAATAATTTGCTAGCTGCACTTGACATAAAATATTTTTAAATATTAAATATTTAAATGTTAAAAGGCTATAATTCAATGATAAAGGTGTCCCTTTAAATCAGAGCACCCTGAAGATTCTCAGTAAGTTATGAACATACATAACTAGATTATTACTGAGCAGCTAAGTAACTATATTGAATTTTACCTTTAAAAATACCTAAACAGCATAAGTTATTAATATGAGACACTTGCCTAGGAGTCTTATTCTAAAATTCATTATTGGAATTTTACTATTCAAATTCATGATTATTAAAGATTAAACACATGGGGGGGATCATTAACACCTGGCAATATGATTTAAAACTTTGATTTACTACATAAAGTTCTTTCAGGGGTAGGAAAAAGAATAGTGCATGTGGAAGTATATTTAATAATGTGCTTTTTATAAACTGAATTGTGTACCCCCAAAGTATGTACTGAAATAAGGCGTGTCATCCACTGCCTAAATAACATGCCTCCGGAAACTCTATGAACTTTGATAAATGTCGATAATTGTTGAGGGGCTTTGAGGCCTTTTGTTCACAGGGTCAGTATGAGTCATGCTCGACTTGAAGGCAATCAACAACAACATATATGGCAAGGTTTCTTTTGTTAGTTAATGTACTAAGAATAGGGTGGTTCTTACCAGACAACTTCTAGGTTCTAAAAATAGCCGAATAGACACAGAGAAACATGGGAAGAGAGTTGATGGAGACAGATGCATCTACAAACCCAGAAGCAGTAGGACTGCTAGCAGTTATTAGAAGCTGAAGTAGACAATGAACTATCTTCTCCTAGAGCCAAGTGCTGAATTCAGATATTCAACCTCCTAAACTATGATAAAAGCAATGCCTGTTCTTTAAAGTCACCCTCTTTGTGGTATTTTGTTATAGCAGCCCTAACAGACTAAGACATACTATAATAACTCAGAAAGGAGACCTAAGTTGTCAGTGCCTCTAATTAGGTGACTAGACATTTTTGCTCATAGGAAAAATAAACCCCACAAACCAAGTCTGTTTAAAGTCCTAACTCCCACTTGGGTGTACAAAGAAACCATTTTAGCAAGAATGGAGACTATTTAAGAAGTCAGTCACAAAACAGGAGATAATTTTGAGCTGAACACAATGTAACAGAAAAAAGCAACAGACTCATAAATTGGTAAAGATAGTCCCGTTACAATATTTTATCAGCTCTCTCAGACAGAACAGTGATAAGCCGTAACACTGAAAACTGGTGCATTAATTCAATCTAATTATAACCTATGAAAGCTATCAATGTGAGAATGATTATGCTTAATTCTGAACAACTGAGTGTGTGTCTGTTTTTTTAAAAAGGAAAGAAAACAGTTTGGTTACAAAATGTTAAATTTACTATGTGTAAAGAGTAAGGATTTGGCAAAACATCACAGTAGTCACACAAATCAATGTTTGAGAAAGTCAGTATGAATCCTTGATCATATTTTGCTGAAGAGTCAGAGAACAAGGAAAAAACCTCAACCTTAGCTACAAACGTCTGAATGAAGGTGAAATGGCAGGAGTGATGACTGAAGGGATTAAGTTCATGTATATGAATCATACTTACAGGCCCCATAATAGTAGCTTGCCAGTGGAACACTGAAACAAACAAAGGAGTTTTGGAGTCATTAACAAATGTCCAAACCTATATTACTAATGGTAGCAAAATCCTAGCAATACAGCGAAGCTTACAGTCATCTCCCACAGGTCCAGCAGAGCAGTGAGCGGGTGGGTCACGCTGCAAATCACTTAATTCCTAAAAAAAAAAAAAAAAAAAAAAATTTAAATGTTAGCGTTTTTCCCCCAGTGAAGCAACAGTAATCCATTAAGATGTAAAGTTGTTATGAAACCTATTTTTGACAATTACATTCATAATAGGCAAACTTAACTATTAAATGATGGATCAAAAAGTAAGGAATAAAGTGTTTTAATTATTAATGGGACAGGTCCAACTGCTGGGAAATGTAAGTGGATTAATATATTATTCCTTAATATTTTTGAAACAAAGATATTTATGAGTATCGGCTACACTGAAGTTAACTCACAATAAGTGTATGTGTTGTTGTTGCTAGTGTCACTGAGTCAAACATGACTCACAGCAGCCCTATGAATAACAGATATGAACCGTGTCCTTTTCTGTGCCATCATCACAGTCTCTGACACACTTGAGCCCACTGCCACAGTCACTGTCTCAATCTACCTGGTGGAAGGTCTTCATCTTTTATACAGGCCTTCCACCTTCCCCAAAATGATGTCCATCTCCACTAAATAGCCTTGAAGAGAATAGCTTCTCCTAGCAACATGCCTAAAGTATATGAGGTGAAGTTCCATCATCTTGTGTCTCCTCCATGCAGCACTCAGACTGTGCCTTCACCAAGATATATCTATCTGTTATTTTGGTAGTCATCTATGAGATACTCAGCACAGTTCAAAGGCATCAATTCTTCTGTCATCCTTACTCACTGCCCAGCTTTTAGCATAACACAAGTCACTGAAAAGAGCATGGCCTGAGTAAGGTTCACCTTAGTCCTCAAACTAACATCAGTGCTCCTCAATCATTTGGAGAGGTCCATGACTGCCAACTTTCCCAGTGCAATAAGTTTGAATATAATGTGTAAAAAACAACCTTTCTTTCTAATACGCTTTGAAGCTAATGAAAAAGAATGAAAGTTACGTAGAGATAGGCATTTAAGGAGTAACTTGAAGATTAGGGAGAAAGAAAAGAGAACTGTTAGGCCATGTTTTGATACATAGAATATTGATTAAAATGTTCTTTTCTGCCTTCAAAGGAGAACTATGGGATCATGGAGAGGATACAAACTTTAGAGTTATCCATTCTTTTTTTTTTTCTGAGTTATCCATTCTTGAGTTGGAGTTCCAGCTCTACTAAGAACTTTGGGGAAATTATTGAACTTCTCTAGCTTAAAAGGAGCTGATCACCCTCAAAGAGGCAAGTTACATAGCCTGGATAAAGGCTTTGAACAACCTAATTTAGTTTGGGAGATCAAAGAATTATCTCCGAAGAAGTGACATTTATGGGAAAGAGTGACAGGAGCATTGGAAGGTAGACTGGCATAAAATACATTTGGAAAGGTACACTAGACAGACAACAGAGAACAATATGGACCATACTAAGGATTTGAGGTATCACACAAAGTGATTTAAGAGAGGTTTTAAGAAGTGGTGTAATCTGATTTAAAAGACCATTCTGAATGGTACGTGTATAGCAAAGATTCAAGATGGGAAAGAGATTAGTTAGTTCAGGCAAGAGAAATGGGGGTATAGACTGCTAAAATGGCAAAAAGCTGAAAATGAAGGGACATGAAATCTTTTTAAGGGATTGCAACAATGGGTGATGAGGATGGCACAGGACAGGACAGAGTTCAGGTCTCTTTGTTCGTAAGATCACTATGAATTGAACTCAATTCAACATTACCTACCAACTACTATCACAACTGATCTAAACCCTGCCCTGATCAGATCTGTTGTTCATAGGGTCACTATGGGTCTGCAGTCAACTTGCTGGCACCTAACAACAACTAGGGAGCTTTGGTGGCCTAGTGGTAAGAAGCTGAGCTGCAATCCCAAAGATATGCAGTTCTAATCCACCATGGGCTCTGTGGGAGAAGAGTGGGCAATCTCCTCCCATGCAACCTGCTGCCTTTGAAACCCTTCTGGAGGGTCAGCTAAGGGTGAGTTCCAACTAGATCGTACTCAACAAAAACAACAACAATTATTATTACCAAAATACTTAGTGATAAAGTCCACGTGTAGAATGGAGGAGAGAGATCAGGCACTTAAAGATTAGTGGCGCTTTACAGGTTCTTGACATTTTAATCTTTTTAACAATCCTCAGAGGTAGGGATTATGCTCCCATTTTAAAGACGAAGACTAAATATGGTCCTCTTACTCCACTGTACGTCCACGTAACTATAACCAGGTAAGTGTGAAGTGAGATCAAAACCAAAACAGTAAAATGTCTCACTTTTTATATTTGGTAAGTATATAAATAAATGTTGATGCCATTTATTAAGGACAGGGAACACAAGAAGCCAGACTGATTTAGACAGCAAGCGTATTTGTAACAACTTTCCTAACAAGGCAAACGGCAATTCTATAAAACATGCGTTGTCTGGAGTTTAAAAAAGAAGACTAGGCTAGAACTCTAAAAGTCACTGTATGTATCCAGTATTTAGAACTATTAATGGCAAACACATGTAAACAAATACTACATTTCATCAAAGCTAAGATGTCATCAACTATAAATAACATCCTTATTTCAAATTACTATTTTTAATACTGTTGGGATTTAGTTTTAAGAAATCAGAGATGGTAAGACATCTGCAGATTTTTAGAAATGTTAACAAGTGAAAAAATGTACATACTAGAATCCCTGCATATAGAAGTACAGCAATGGGCTAAGCAGGGTAATAAACAGACAGGCAGGTGGTTAGGAAAAGGCTTTCCTCAGCAAGTGACATTTGAGCTATGTATCGGAGCCAAGTGCAGACTCGGTTCAGTCTTCTTCCAAGATTCTTCCCCTGTATACCTTGGTACTTTTTATTTTGGTTTTATTGCTAGATTTGTACTTTTTTTTTTTTTTTTAGTGGCTGCTGCTGTACTTCCCTTCCAAGCAATAATTTGTGAACAGAACTACTCACTTCTTAGTCCACGTGCAATCTAGAGAAAGTTGAAGAATTTAGAATTCTGTTGACTCTGTTAGAAAAGTTAAAAGACAGTCTTTAAAATTCAAGTCCAGGGACCATAACTCAACTGTCACATGATTTGGGGCAAATTTTTCCCCCTTCCTCTAACTTCAGTTTCCTTTATGTACAATGACTTTCCTCATATTTACTGTAATTATCAACTGCTATGACACATGAATAGTGTCCAGCACAATCTCTGGCACATAGTAGGTGGCTACAGGGTGCCAGAAACAGTACACTGGACCTCCAGCCTCTGGCACACAAGAAACATTCAATAAATGTTACAATAAATGTGAAACTGATAACAATGCTGCTATCTAATGCTGTAACAATTATGTTATCTAATCTTGTTGTTTATTCACTGTTGAGTCAGAACTGACTCAGAGCTCACCCTCCAGCAGGGTTTCAGAGGCTGTATATCCCATGGAAGGAGTCTGCTCATTTTTTTCCTAAGGAGCAGCTGGTGAATTCGAACTGTGTGCCTTGGGATTGGCAGCACAGCTCCTTACCACCAGATCCTATATCACTGTCATTAGTTAATATTAACAACTAGTAATGCTTTAGAGGGGACACATCTATACCCTAGAATTTTAAGGAGGGTCTAGATTTCCAATAACCTACCTCTTTGTTAAATCATGTATTTGGAAACATGTCCTGTTATATAATTTGGAAATAATGTAATTGATGCTATGTTGCATATGTGCAGACAGACTGATGAACAAAAAGCACAACAGAGACCCTCTGCCACCCACAGAGGAATATGTCTTCAACTGGAAAATAGTAAAACAATATCTTAAAAAGTTCTACAGTGTGCTAACAAGGTACAGGCATTAAAAACAAAACAACAAACAAAAACCCAAAACAAAAAAAACCCAAACTCCAACGAAAACCAACCAAAACTCCCCCCCTCCCCTTTTGCTCTTGGTCTGGTTTCCAGCCTGTGTATTTTTGGGTTGTTGTTATTATATGCCATCAAGTCACCTGCAACTCATAGCCACCCTATGTACAACAGCCCTAAACCCTGCTCTATCCTGAGCCAATCATATTGTCTCTGACACACCTACCCCTATACCCCAGTCACTGAATTAATCCATCTCATCAAGGGTCTTGCTCTCCTGCGCTGTCCCTCTACCTTCCCAAGCATGACGTCCCTCTCCAAGGACTGATCCCTCCTTGCAACATGTCCAAAGTATGTCAGAAGAAGCTTCAGAATCCTTGCCTCCAAGGAACAGCTTGGAGCAGCCCTCTCTAGGATGAACCTGTTTGTTCTCTTAGCAGTGGTATATTCAATACCCTTATCCAGCACCACAGCTCAAAGGCATCAATTCTCCTTCTATCATCCCTATTCATTGTCCAGCTCTGATGCACAGCAAGTGACTGCAAAGATCATGCTGTGTATCAGGCACACCTTAGTCTCCAGACTGACATCGTTGCTCTTCAGTACTTTGGAGAGGCCTCTGATAACAGACTTTCCCAAGACAATATGTCTTTTAATTTCCCGGCTTCATTAAATTACCCCTTTTGATTTAGCATATTCCTAGTCTTCCTGAAATTGCCTAACTACCTTGGGTTTGCTATGACATTTCTATAACTGATATTCTTATTTATCTATTTTTTAGCATCAGGACACACATGGAGTATTGAAATAATTTCATGGATCCCATATGATTCTATAAGAATATGAGAGGATATTCTTTTTTTTTTTCCTTAGGATATTCTTAAGAATTAACCTTGAGAATGAACACAGCACTGCTCACAGTCTTCAGCCATATCTTAACCCCGCATTCCTTCCTGCTAAGGGAAATTTCTCTAAAGACCACTTATGATGCCATATTCCCAGGTCTAAAACATTTCTTTGATTTCCTCCATCACTCCGAAATCTAGGATGCATGTTCTAAGTCCTCTCAGTAACTTCCATAGTCATTGGGCCTTTTGTCTGGATTCTCCATGCCATGTTTTTATACTACAATAAGTTAAAAGCAAAAGGTCTCAAAGACATTTAAAATAATTTCTTTTTTATTAAGTATTGCGTGTGTATGTTATAAAAGCAACACAAAGAAACGAATACTTTTTAGGAGGAAAAATACAAAGAGCAAGAGCAGAGTCAAAATATCTCCAACACAATTACCCAGACTAACCCACTGTCAAATTCTGAGTCCTTCCATTTATGAGTTGTTGTTGTTGTTATGTGCCGTCGAGTCGCTTGCGACTCATAGCGACCCTATGTACAACAGCCCTAAACTCCGCTCTGTCCTGTGCCAAT
>NW_006399920.1:4215324-4252526 GCF_000299155.1 Elephantulus edwardii | reverse complement strand
CGTTGAGAATAACTATTAAAGTGGGAAATGTACATAGTGTCTAATCAAAAAGTTTCACACACACACACACACACACACACACACACACACACACAAATTGTCCTAGAAATCAAAGATGTAATTATCTTCAGTGCAACATTCTGAATGATTATGAGAACTGAGTATAACCCAAAGCTTCAACAATAAGGGAATGGTTTAGTAAGGTGATATCGCCATATTATAAACTACTGTGCAGCCTCTAGTTACAGTAAAAGAAATCTGCAGTTATCCAGAAGTCTGGTCCTTCCACAGCCCATGTAGACAAGAAAACCCATGGATGCTGAAGGACGCTGAAGTCCCTTATATAAAATGATGTAGCCCTTGCTATATAACCGACTTAGGTCCTCTCCATACATCTAAAATCATCTCTAGATGTGGCACACAGGAACAATGATTTTTTTCTTTTTTATTATTATTCATTTTAATGAAAATTTACACAGACTTTGGTTTTCCATTCATTCATTGATGCACTTTTCTCCCTGCCCATCCCCCCCCAGTACACTCTTCTCTTCGAAAAGTAAAAGAAAAATTCTTTTATTGTTTTACAATCCCTCCCCCCAGGTCCACTCCACTATGCAGCCTTCGTTCTGGACTCAGGAGCAATGATTTTGTAAATTACTACCTAATTTTGGAGGGACTGGAGAGCATTATGCTGAGTGAACTCACTCAGTCTCATAAAGATAAATACTGTATAAGACCATTATTGTAGAACGAGTACGGGGATCCGTGGTGGGGAGTGGGCAGCAGAGGGGTGAGGATGGAGGATTGGGTAAAGGAGAGGAGACCGAGCCAGTGTGAAAAACAATGTATACAAAGTTTTTAAGTAAACCAGTGTAAAATATTCATCTCTAGATTCATTAAAAGAACTAATACAATGTAAATGCTATGTAAATAGCAATTTACACTCCAAGGCTCTGAAAGATTGCTTTGACCACTTAATTGCTTTCAGTTCTAATTTCCACCAGAAAGAATTTTGATCCACAGTTGGTTGAATCAGCAGATTGAACAGAGGGGTCAACTGTATATACTGATGCAGAAGAATGCTGACTGGATATAAGATTTCAATTGAAAAAAATACCATCTCAGTCTTCTTTTAATCCTCTTTCTCTTGACCTTCATCTAGATGTTGAGTACAATATAGTCTAACTCTTGTTAACATTGCTTACCACTCAAAAAAACAAAATGTCACTGTCAACAAGTTTGTTCTGACTCATACGAGAGCCTTCATTCAGGTTTCTGAGGCTATAAATCTCAGTGGGAAGAGACTGCCCATCCTTCTTCTCCCAGCAGCTGGTAGATTCTATGAACGACAACAACACTAAAAGAGTTCAAATATAAATGTTTACTAGTACCCTCATTCTGGTGGCTTAGTTATTAAGGATTTATGCCGCCAACCCAAAGACCACGTTCTCACCTTCATAGTTTTCTTTCTTCTAATATACCTTTCTATAGTTTAAAAAAAAAAAAGGGTATCCTTCTCCAAGTTTCATTTTAAAACAACAAAAGAGTCTTAGATTTATATGTGGGTCAAAATTGGCCTTGCTATTTACTCTTTGCTTCTGACACTTGCTGGGAAAGGTAGAGGGTGGGCTACCACAACAAGCCTGAGTGTAACAGATCAATCATGAGGACGGTGCACAGGGCAGGGCAGGGTTCAGACATGCTGTTCACAGGGCTGCTATGAGTCCTAATTGACTCCATGACATTTAACAACCACAAGCTGACACTTAACCACTAAGTGAGCTTGGACAACAAACTTACTCTCTCTTAGATCTGAGGTTCCCACTTAAGAGAGGCATCACTGGCTACCTTGATGAACTGTTTTGAGAATTAAATAAAAACCCACATCAAGCAAACACCTTGCATGTCGTTGTTACCTCTGACTCATCATGACCTCAAAGAAACGAAACACTGCCTAGCCTTGCACCATCCCCATGACTGCTCGGGTAGCACCATGATGACCCACAGGGTTTTTGCTGGCTGACTTTTAGAAGTAGATCACCAGGCCTTTCTTTCGAGTTACTCTTCGCCTAGAAGCTCCAATGAAACCTGCCCAACAATGCACATCTCCAGTGGTATGTAGGTAATGGCTACACAATATAAATGCTAATCTCTTGCCTCTTCTAGTAGAAAAGGGTTTTTGATAGCAGAGCCTTTACGCATCTCATTCATATGTTTCTCCACAACACTAAGCACAGTGCCTTTCACAGAAGGGTTTTGTATTATTAGACACAAACAATATAATTGAAAGAATAATGTGATCAGAGGGCGCTCTAATGGCCTAGTAATAAGAAGCTGCATTGCAATCTCGAAGGCCCGTGGTTCAAATCCACCAGCTGCTCTGTGGGAGAAAGATGGGCAATCCCTTCCTGTGCAATTAACTGCCTCTGAAAACCCGCTGGAGGGTGAGCTATGGCTCAGTTGACTTGAAGGCAAACAACAACGTGATCTGCAGAATCATAAGAATCTTCTGAAATCCTAATTTTATAGAAAAGCATATGCTTATATTTGGTAATGGAATAAAAAAATCAATTACTTCTTTATGCAGATACAGAAGGTTATATACAATAAAAAAAAATCTCAGTAAAAAAAATAGTCTATAAACAACCATGAGAGATATCATCTCTCTCCAGTCAGAAGAGCAAAATTTAACAGAACAGCAAGCAACAAATGCAGGAGAGGTTGTAGAGAGCCTGGGACCCTTATTCACTGTTGGTGGAAGTGTAAAATGGTGCAACCACTGTAGAAGGCGGTATGGCACTTTCTCAAAAAGTTGCAAATAGAGATACCATATGACCCAGCAATTCCACTATTGGGAATATACCCCAAAGAGACCATAACTGACATCCAAGCAGATATATGCACACCCATGTTTATTGCGGCTTTGTTCACAATAGCAAGGAGTTGGAAACAACCTAAGTGCTCATCAACAAACAAATGGATAGAGAAGCTGTGGTATATTCACACAATGGAATACTATGCTGCATTGAAAAACAAGGAACTCATACAATATTACTCAAAATGGGTGACCCTGGAGGACATTACGCTGAGTGAAGTATCTCAGTCACAAAAGGACAAATACTGCATGGTGCCACTGTTGTGAAACAGGGCTGACCTCGGGGTTGGGGGGAGAATGAGAAAGATGGGTTCAATAATGTACACTGCGCTGAAATAGATGAGGGAGAAAACTCTTTAAAAAGGATTAGGTATTTTTGTCATGACAGGAGTCCAGAGCGAAGCTGCATAGTGGAGTGGACCTGGGGGGAGGGATTGTAAAGCAATAAAAGAATTTTTTCTTTCACTTTTCAATGGAAATCCAAAGTCTCTGTAAATTTTCATTGAAATTAATAATAAATTTTTTAAAAAAAGAAGAAACAGTCTGGACCTTGAAAACACTGGGGCACTCTTTTCCAACCTTGTTCCAAGAGTTCCTGTAAAGAAAGCTAGAAAGATGGGCTATGCTGCTATCAAGAAGTGGTGGCCAACGTATTGACAAGCGCATCCAGGGACTGGGCCTAAGGAAGCATGCTCTTCTGGTGCTCAAGGAGAACTGGAAATTAATTGTGAAGATGGAACGCCAGATGTGCACACTGACACCACGCTCAGCAATGCTGTATGGGTCAAAGGATTAAGGAATGTCCTACGTCATATTCATGTCCTATGTCATATTCATTTGCTTATTCTGTGTGGGCAATAGTTTATTGATCTAAAAACACGAGGAGGAAGAAGATTCCCCAAACTAGCTTTATACTCTGGTTACCTAGATACCTGTCACCACTTTCAAAAGGCTGCAGACAGGGAACGTGGGTGGAAAACTAACAGGTGATTACCAAATAAAGTCACCATATTGTAAAGCAAAAAACCAATGGCACAGTTTCTTAAGAATAATATTTTGACACCTACCAATGGATCTCAAAATCATATTCATCATTAAGACAGTAAAAGCACAGTTGTGGCATTGCCACAATTATTTTCAATTTCGAGATTTCTATTCTGGCAGTGTATGAAACCACACAAAATTCCTAATAAAAGTGTTTGTTTTCGTTTTTCTGGCTTAGAAGACCTCAAACCCCTAAATAACTGGTCCTTATTGTTTGTTTACAATGCTGCTGACCTACTTTCAGGACACAGCTTTGGGTTACTTTAAAAGAAGTTAATGGGTTTATGCTGAGCTGACGCAGTCACAAAGTAGGCAGCACTCTGTGGTTCACGGGCAGGGCTGCTGTCTGTGACCTGGACAGAGGTGGTGGTGTGTTTTTCGGTTGTTTGTTTAAAATCTGTCCCGTGCTCAGTTCAAGCAGCTGGACTAATTATGTTTTTAGGTACCAGTGAGTCAAGTTTAACTCATAGCTATCCTACGAAGACCGGACCTGAACCCTGCCCTCCCCTGTGCCATCCTCCTCATTTCTGACAAACTGGAGCCCACTGTGGAAGTCAGTGTGTCGATCCAGCTCATTGGAGGTCTTCCTCTACTTCGTTAACCTTCCATCTTCCCAAGCATATGTCCCTTTACAAGGAACAGTCAGTCTCCTCTAGCTACATGTCCAAAGTTTGTTGTTGTTGTTATGTGCCGTCAAGTCGCTTGCAACTCATAGCGACCCTACGTACAACAGTCCTAAACTCCGCTCTGCCCTGTGCCAATCACACTGTCTCTGACACTCCTATCCAAACTGTTCCAAGTCACTGAATCAATCCACCTCATAGAGGGCCTTCCTCTCTTGCGCCGTCCCTCCACCCTCCCAAGCATGATGTCCTTCTCCAAGGACCTGTCTCTCCTCACAACATGTCCAGAGTATGTTAGACGGAGCCTCAGAATCCTTGCCTCCAAGGAGCCACCCGGTTTAACCCTTTCCAGGTCAAATCTGTTTGTTTTCCTAGCAGTCCATGGTATTTTCAATACTCTTCTCCAGCACCACAGCTCAAAGGCATCAATTCTCCTTCTATCCTCCTTGGTCATTGTCCAACTCTCTGATGCATTACAAGTGATTGTGAAGACCATGGCCTGTATCAGACGCACCTTAGTCTCCAGAGAGACACCATTGCTCTTCAGTACCTTGGAGAGGTCCCTAACAGCAGACTTTCCCATGGCAATGCGCCTTTTAATTTCCTGGTATTTCAAAGTATGAAAGACAAATCTTTGTCATCTTTGCCTCCCAGAGGCACTCCAGCTGCACTTGTTCTAATACATATCTGCTTAGGTTTTTTGGAAGTCCATGAGATATTCAGTAAAGTACTTCAACTCAAAAGGCATCAATTCTTCTGTCATCCTTAGAAATTGTCCAGCTCTCTGATATGTAACAGGTGATTGAGAAGACCATGGCCTGAATCAGGTGTACCCTAGTCTTCAAACTGATATCATTGCTCTTCAGCATTTTGAAGTGGTCCCAGACAACAGACCTGCCCAATGCAATATGTCTCCTGATTTCCTGACTACTGGCGCCAAGGCTATTGATTGTTGATCCAAGCAAGATTAAATCATTGACACCATTAATAGTTTCTCCATCTATCATATTGTTGAGTCTGTCTTGTGGTGAGAATCTTTGTTTTCTTGATATCGAGATGTAATCCATACCAAAGTTCTTGATATTGTGAAACAAGCATTTCATATCTCCCTCACTTTCAGCAAGCAATTTTGTGTTATCTGCATAACATAGGTTGTTGATAAGTCTTCCTCAGATCTTGATGACACTTTCTTCTTTACAGAGTCCAGCTTTACAAATTATTTGCTCAGCATACAGACTGAATAGGTATGGAGAAAGGATACAACTCCAATGCATACCCTTCTTGATTTCAAACCATACAGTGTTTGCTTACTATGTGTGGGCAACAGCTTCTTGATCAAAGTATATCTTTCTCATGGTCATAATTAAGTGCTCTGGGATTCCCATTTTTCTTAAGGTTAGCCATAATTTGTTATTTCAAATAGCATAGTCAATAAAACACACACAGACATTCTTCTGGTATTCTCTGCTTTCAGTGAGGATCCATTTGACATTAACAATGATATCCTTAGTGCTGCCTCTCCTAAGACCAGCTTGAACTTGTGGCAGTTCTCTCTCAATATACTGTTCTAGCCCTTTTTTGGAAGATCTTTGGCAATATTTGGCTTTCATGTGATATTAATGATCCTGTTAAATAATTTTTGCATTCTGTTGGATCACCTTTCTTGGGAATAGGGAAAATAATATATCTCTTCCAGTCTGTTGGCCAGGAATCTGCCCTCCAAATTTTCTGGCACAAATTGACGAAACACATCCAGGGCTGCATTTGTTAGCTGAAGCACATCAATTGGTATTCTGTCAATTCCTGGGACCCCATGTTTTGCCAGTGCCTTAACTGCAGCTTGAACTTCATCCTTCATTACCATTGGCAGCTGTTCAAGTATGTCTGCTGCCCCACAGGAGAAAGATAGGACTAATTATAGCAGAAGTTTATTAAGTACTTCCACATTCTTTCTAACAGGCATCACGAGTCACCTTTAAAACTCACCCCCTCTCAAAGTTTTAAAGATTTAATATAATGCTATTAAAACTAGGAAGCTAATAAAAATTCTTACAAGTCATTGGTCAGGCATGTGTGAGGATGATTAAACTGGAGACTGGAATTCAAGAACAACTTGAAAAAAATAATCATAAAATACAGTTTAAAGGGTATAGGAAAGAGTCTGGATTCTTAGAAGTTTAAAACATAGGTGCAGTAGAAAATAAATGTAGGAGTAGCTGGGAGTCTCAAGAGGCATTGTCTGGATGTGTTTATTAAGGTTTAGAACACTGCAGAAGTTCTAGGTAAATTCTTGATTCTGGGCAGCTTTATTTGTTGGCTGGTTGTTTTTAGAGAAATATGTTTTTGTAGAAAGAACGCTTAAGACAGAAGAGTGATCTAGTAGAGAAGTGCCATAAAATATGACGGACAAAAACTACCTTCTGACTAAAACCTGCGCACTGACATATGAAACATTAAAAAGCTTATGATGTTTGTGAAATCCTGAAAGTCACATGGCTTGCCTCAGAGTTCAATTTTCACCCTATCCCTTTAAACTTGTGACATGCTTCAGCACTGTGCGTCAATAACACTTATTTGTTAAAAAGCAGATTGCTGGAGGCATAAAAAAAAGTTAATGCCTTTTTTATTTGCCAGTTATTATAAGTGGTATTCAGGGCTGCTTCATTTTGCCATGGAGGTCACTCCAAAGAGTGCCATTCAGACTAAAATGCAAGTGGTACTCTCTCGGGCTGTGCCAAGGCAGCTTCATTATGAAAAGTTGTCCATAAAAGAAACAAACAACATACCCTTTAAATCTAATTTGTGATGTTGTTATTGGATTACATAAACACTTTTTAATACTGGGAGCTCTGGTGGCCTAGTGGCAAGAAGTGGTGCTGCAATACTCAAAGGCACAAGGTTCAAGACCACCAGCTGCTCCACTAAAGACAGATGGGTAATCTCCTCCCCTGAGGTTAACTGCCCCTAAAAACTCGCTGTAGGGTCAACTCTGAGTCGGTTCTGACTCTAGAGTACACAACAACAACAACAACAATACAGAAGCAGAAGTGATGGTGTTTTACATATGAACAGGACCATGAATACTTATTTTAACTTATTGTACTATGGTACTGAAAATTGAATTAAAGCAACAGCACACTTGGGATAAAAAAATTCAACAGTGAAAATATTAGCATTCTAGTAAGGGAGCTCTGGTGCCCTAAGGGGAAGGCCTAGTATAATCCCAAAGGCACGAAGTTCAAATCCACCACCAGCCACGCCACAAGAGAAGGATAGGCAATCTCTTCCTGTGTGATTTACTGACCCTGAAAACCCACTGGAGGGTCAGCTATAAGTCAGTTCTGACTCAATGACATTCAATAAGAAGGGAGAAGGAAGATTTTGGTGCTAGGTCAATTGAATATCTATATGTTGTTGTTGTTATGTGCTGTCGAGTCGTTTACGACTCATAGCGACCCTATGTACAACAGTCCTAAACCCTCCTCTATCCTGTGCCAATCGCACTGCCTCTGACACACCCATCCCGGTTACCCGAGTCACTGAATCAATCCATCTCATAGAGGGTCTTCCCCTCTTGCGCCGACCCTCCACCCTCCCAAACATGGTATCCCTCTCCAAGGATCTGTCCCTCCTTACAACATGCCCAAAGTATGTCAGACGAAGCCCCAGAATCCTTGCCTCCAAGGAGCAGCCTGGTTTAACACTCTCCAGGCTGAATCTGTTTGTTTTCTTGGCAGTCCATGGTACATTCAATACTCTTCTCCAACACCACAGCTCAAAGGCATCAATTCTCCTTCTATCCTCCCTAGTCATTGTCCAACTCTCTGATGCATAACAAGCGATTGCAAATACCATGGCCTGTATTAGGCACACCTTAGTCTCCAGAGAGACACCGTTGCTCTTGAGTACTTTAGAGAGGTCCCTAACAGCAGACTTTCCTATCATGATACGCTTTTTGATTTCCTGGCTGCTGGTGCCAAGAGTGTTGACCATGGAGCTGAGCAAACTGAAGCTGTGAACAATCTCAATCTCTTCGCCATCCATCCTGATGCTACCGATTGGTCCAGTGGTGAGAATCTTTGTCTTCTTGACATTGAGCTTCAGTCCATACTGAAGGCTGCAGTCCTTGACCCTCTGCACCAAGTGCATGAGGTCCTCCTCAGTTTCAGCGAGCAGGGTTGTGCCATCTGCATAACGCAGATAACGCCACGCTTCTCTTCATAGAGCCCAGCCTCTCAGATAATCTGCTCTGCATACAGGTTGAAAAGGACACATCTCAGGTTTGTCATAAATAATGAGGCTGTCACAGTATATGGCAAGAGATAGGACACATCCCTGGCATACACCCTTCCCAATTTTGAACTATGCAGTGTTGCCCTGTTCTGTTCTAACGACTGCCTCTTGGTCCAAGTATAGGTTTCACATAGAGACATAAATATGCTATATGGGTGTGGGAAGGTGAATGGATGTGCATATATATTTGTGGGCATAGGTATGTGTTTATATATGCCATGTGTGTATATCTATCTATACACATTTATATCTATTGTTATTGTTTTTAGATGCTACTGAGTCAACTATGACTCAAAGCGACCCTATGAATCTTGCCATATACTGTGCCATCCTCATTATTTATGAGACCTGAGCCCATTGTTAAATTCACATATATAAAAAAATGTGAATGAGTAATAGTGTGAAACATAATGTATACAATCTTTGTAAACAAACCAATATTTAAAAAAATTTAAAAAAAGAAACTCAAAACTAAGACAAAAAATACATTCATGCATACAATAAAGCATATGAGGGACAGAATAGCCACAGATATTTCTTAGACACAATAAAACATTTCAAAGGATTGATCTGCCAGGTTTAAAGGCTCACGATTATAGTGTCATGGACCAACTATATCAATCAGAGCTCTGGTGGCCTAGTGGCAAGAAGCTGCACTGCAATCCCAAATGCATGTGGTTTGAGGCCACCAGCTGCTCCAAGGGAGAAGGATGGGCTATCTCCTCCCACGTGTGTAACTGCCTCCGAAAACCCGATATGGGCGCCATAAGGGTCAGTTCTGACTTGTCGGTACACAACAACAACAATATATCAACGGGCATAACTTACTTCATAAAGATATGGAGCTGGGGTCTGTAGCATGTTGAGCTTCTAACCAAAAAACTGCACGGCTCCGGGGGTTCAAATCCTCCAGCAGCTCTGCAGAAGAAAAATGGGTCCAACATCCTAGTTTGGTAAATACCACCTGGGGTCTTAAAAACTTGTCTGAAGTCATATGAGATACAACTCCTGGCTTCTTTCTGGAGAAAAGGAGCGTGAAGGACACTCAAGATTCAAGAACAAATCCACCCATAAGGCCATCGGCCCATGTGAACCACAGCCTCTTTCTGCCTGAGACCAAAACTAGGGCATGCCCAGCTACCTTTACCAACCATTCTGGTGAGACACAATACAAAGCCCTGGTCAGAATGGGAGGAAAATGTCGAACAAAACCCAAATTCATAAAAGACCAGTCCTACTGGAATGAAAGAGACACAAGAGTAACTCCAAGGCCGTCACCCTAGGATGCCCTTTTCACCTGGAATTGAAGCCACTTCTGGAGGTTATCTTTCAGCCAAATAATAGATTGACCTATCAAATAACCAATAACACCCACCAGGAATGTGCTCTTTCAAACAATGGACTATAGGCGACTGAGTGGTCAACATTTACACAAAAGCAAAGATGAGAAGGCCGTGCAGTTCAGAGACACTGGATGGATGAAAATAGGACACTGGAGGGTGGAGATGTGGTAACACATTTGGGGATTTCTCGCCAATGTCACAGAACATGCTGTGAATGAATTGTTGAACAGACATACAATTTACTGTGTAAATCTTTACAATAAAGTATTTTAAAGAGAGAGATGTATGGCCTTTTAGTTAGTAACGCAACCCGCGACAGAGGACACCACCAGAACTCGTTATGCACAATCTGAAGAATATAATCATTGTCACTTCTACATATAGAAATTACATGTCTTTGGCTGTCCATTTCCACCAAAAATTAAAATGATTCATAAAAAAGACAGATTAAAAGTGTGGAAAAGCGATTTATTGAGTTGGAGAAGAAACCTGAAATATATGAGAAAAGATTCGTATCTAAAATATTTAGAGGGGAACGTTCCTATGGATAAACAAGAAAAAAGACTCAAATAGGTGCTTTACCAGGAGGACATTCAAATGGTTGATTACATATAAGAAAGGGATCCACAAATTAAAGACACAATGGTATGCCACTACCCACCCAAAAGAGAGATTATAATGAAAACAAAGAAAATGCAAAGCTTGTCAAGAACATAAGGCAACTGGAATTCCCCTATGTTGCTGGTAGAAGGAGAAATCTGACAGTAACCACTAAAGGTAACCAAAGGAATATTCTATGACCCAGAAAATTCTATTGCTAGGAATATATCTAACGGAATACAAATATATGCTCATCATAGCAACTTCATATGCAACCCAAACATCCACCAATAGTAGAATAATTCATAGCATATTCTTGCAATAAGAATGCATGAACTACAATTCCATGCAACAAAATAGATTTATTATGTTAAGCAAAAGAAGCTAGAGGCAAAGAAAAGGAGGGGGGAAAGGAAGGATACACTGTAATCTGCTTCTGTTTAAAAAGCCAACATTCCTTTGCTTCATAGGTGTTCTGCATGTGAAGTGTAGTGAAATCTTTGCTGTTCACCAGATTTAATGTTTTAGTTCTTTACAAACAGGGGGTGGGGGGAAGGGCACGCATAAACTAACACTGAAATTCTGAAACAGCAGCAGAGTGTGTGAATTTTATTTTTGTTCAGTGGTGGTGGTTTTTTGTTGTTTTTGCTTGTTTGTTTTTTTAAAGAAAACCCTCCTCACCATGTCATTACTGTGAACACCTTGCTTTTGTGGTCACTGTAACACTGGGGAGGGGTGGGTCAGGGAGGAGTCTAACAGTAACAAGAGTCCACATGTCCCTGGCTCTCTATTCAGAGAGGTGTGCACAATATAATGCTCTTTTGTAAGAAACGTTTTATGATTTTTAAAATAAATTTAATGAACATAAAAACAAAAACAAAACCAGGCAAATACTTAACCCTGGTGATAGAGATCCGCCAGTGATTGCTCTTAGGGATGGAAATAAAGGCAGGAAAGAGAAGAGAGGTCCATGATCTAATTCTTAAATTGGTACATGTTCACAGATGTGATCACTGTGGGAAAATTCATTAGAAGCTGTAAACTTCTGTGTACTTAATGTATGTGTAGTTGTTGTGTACCACTGAGTCACAACCAACTCACACCTGATCCTCTAGTGAGTTTTCAGAGGCTGTTTAATCATACAAGAGGAGATTGCCCATCTCTCGCCCATAAAGCATTTGGTGGATTCTTCTTGTTAGGTGCCAAGTCAACTTCAACTCACAGCAACCCTACAAAAAAACTGATCCAAACCTTGCCCTATGTCCTGTACCTTCCTTACCATCTCTGACATTCTCAAGCCCACTGTTACTGTCACCATGTCAATCCATCTCGTGGAGGGGCTTCCCTTTCTTTCTCTGAGCCTCTGACTTTTCCAGCACACTATCTTTTCCCCATGTGATCCCTGTGGGACTGGTCCTTCCTGAAAGCAAGTCCAAAGTAAGGGAGACAAAGTGTCACCACCCCTGTCTTTAAGGAGCACCCTAAAGGTTGCACTGCCTTGATGACTCTTGTTCTTTTAGCAGTCCATCGACAGCCAGAATCTTTTCCAAGACCACAATTCAAAAGCCCTGATTCTTTATCATCCTTTTTCACAGTCCAACTCTCAAATGCATAGGAAGCAATTGAAAATACTATGGATTTGAACTGGCACATCCACGCTCTTTATTTACTTTATTTACTCATAAGAACGTATTTTTTTTTTTTGTGAGAAAAATTTATATTTAGAATTAGCCCACTGGACTCAGTTTAGATGATCCCAATTTTGTTGGCAACATCCAAAGCATCACAATCAGGAGCAAGTCGAACATAGGCCTTCTTCTCTCCATCAGGCCTAATCAAAGTGTTGACCTTGGCCACGTCAGTGTCATAGAGCTTCTTTACAGCTTGTTTAATTTGGTGCTTATTGGCCTTGACATCCACAATGAACACAACTGTGTTGTTATCTTCTATCTTCTTCATAGCTGACTCAGTGGTCAGGGGAAATTTGATGATGGCATAGTGGTCAAGCTGGTTTCTCCTGGGGTTGCTCTTCCTGGGGTATTTGGGCTGCCTTCGGAGTCTCAGTGTCTTATGCTGCTGGAAGGTGGGTGACGTGCAGATCTCCTTTTTTTTTTGGCTGTGGACGCCCTTCAGGACTGCCTTCTTGGCCTTTAATGCCTTTGCTTTGGCTTCAGTTTTGGGAGGGGCAGGGGCTTCCTTCTTGGCTTTCGGCGCCATCTTCATAGAAAGGCGAGAACAGATTTTTGATTGTTCCAATGCAACATATCATGTGATTTCGTGACTGCTGTTACCACAAATGTTGATTGTGGATTCATGTAAACTGAAGTTGTTGACAACATCAATCTTTTCTCCATCTTTCATGATGGTGCTGCAGAGTTGAGGATTTTTGTTTTCTTGATGTACAACATATTTTATCAAAAAGTATGCATTAGAAAGTTTAAAAGATGAATTTCACTGTAATGAATAATAATGCGGATCTGGTTCCTGGCAGAAGTCGGGCATCTTTGCAGAGCCCTTTTCTACATGTAGTCTCACCCTTTTCTGTTCAAAAGTAATCAACTTGTGAAAGAAAACCGGACAGCTAGCCATACAAGGAGGATGAAGAGGTTAATATCCTCATAGATACTATTTTAAAAGATAAGCAAAGATATCGAGAATACACATAATATAAATGATGGCTATAAAAAATCCACAACAGCCTCCTGATCCAGGTTTAAGTTCTGCCAGGAGGCTGTTGTGTGAACCGTGCAGGGGAGCACTGCATGGCTTGGAACTGGGAAGGGATTGTGCCAAGATTGTATTCTGTCTCCATAGCTATTCAATCGGTATGCTGAGCAAATTACTGAAAATCTGGACTCTTATGAGGAGTGAGGCATCAGGATTGGAGGGAGATTCATCAATTACCTGCGTTATGCAGATGATACAACCTTGCTTGCTGAAAATGAGGAGGGCTTGAAGCACTTGGTGCAGAAGATCAAAGAATTCAGACTTCGGTATGGATTACATCTCAGGAAAATAAAGATTCTTACCACTGGACCGATAGGCAGTGTCATAATGGATGGAGAGGAGATTGAAACTGTCAAGAGCTTCATCTTGCTTGGATCCACACCCTTGGTACCAGCAGTTAGGAACCTTTCCAAATTACTGAGTAGTGATGTCAATTTAAAGACTAAGGAGTGTCTGAATCAGACTACATTAGAGTAAGTACACTGTGTGTGTAAACATACACATAATTTATACGCATACCTTTTGATTTCTTTTTCTACAACTTTTCCCCCCCAGAAAACATAAATGTTTAATCCATTTTCCAGAAAGTAGAGCTTGCTCTATTCTCAGAGCAGATTTCATACACTTGTGTACCCAGGACTTGCTGTCACAAAGTGTTCTTTGTTGTTCCTGCTCCCACGACTTTTTAAAAACTAAAATTGAAATATATTAGTTCTTCCCTTTGAAATAAAATAAGCTTCAAACCAACCACATTTTATAAATGTAGATAATATATATCATCAAATGTTAATAAAGTAATTTCCTATTATAATGTGAATAACATTCAATTCAAGAAACTACATAAACCCAGCAACAACAGCATAGTACAAGAGGGCAGCAAACAACAAATGCCGGTGAGGCTGCTGGTGGTGGAAATGTAAAATGGTATAGCCACTACAGAAAGCGGTTTGGAGCTTTCTCAAAAAGTTGGAACTAGAAATACCATTTGACCCAGCAATTCCACTACTAGAAATATAACCTAAAGAAATCAGAGCCACAACTCAAGCAGATGTATGTACACTCAGTTTATTGCTACATTCACAATAGCAAAGGGATGGAAGCAACCCAAGTGCCCATAAAAAAACAAACAACAAAAACCAACAACCTATGAATGGATAGAAAACTATGGTACGTTCACACAACGGAGTATTATGTATCACTGAAAAACAATGAACTCATAAAACATTTCAGAACATGGGGTAGCCTTAAGGATATTATGCTGAGTGAAATACCTCAGTCACAGAAGGACAAATACTGCAAAACATTGCTATTATAAAATAGGACAGGAGTGGGTGGAGGGAGGGGAGTGGGTGAGTGAGTTGAGGAGAGAATGGGGGAAAACTAGATAGATAATGAATGCTACAGTAAAACAGAGGAAGGGAAGAACTGTCCAAAAGGAATATATGATTAGGCATTAAATAGATGACAACAATTTGGAACAAGGGATGTACTGTGGGATGGGATGGGGGAAGAAAATGTGCAACAATGAATAAAAATAACCCAAACACCTACATAAGGATATCAATATCTAAATTTCAAAGTAAAACTAAGAGATAAATTAGTAAAAAAAAGTCAATCTAGTATACTGCCCTTAATATTCTAACTGGATAAAAAAAAATACTATGGTGGCCTCATGGCAAGAAGCTGAACTGCAATCCTGAAGGCACAGAGTTCGAGGCCGCCAGCTGCTCCATGGGAGAAGGATGGGCAATCTCCTGTGCCATTAACTGCCTCTGAAAACCTGCTGGAGGGTCAGCTTTGGGTCCACGGTACACAACAACACACGATGTGAAAAACAAATCCCATGTTTTACTCAGCCTTACGTGGCAAAGCATCTCTATTTTAGTTCTGATTTCTACAGCACACTAGACACAAAGAACAGTACTGACAGGTCTAAAACAGAATTTTAAACTGGCACAGATGGCATGTTTATAACATCCCCACAATGTGCTGAGTGTTCTCCATAAAACCAACCTAGACACAGACCCTGCCTCTAGGGAACTTAAAATCTAAAAGCAGATGAGGCAGCCCAATTGAAAGGAAGTAAACAAATAAAAGGAAACAGTGAGTGTAAGAGAAAAGGCCCAAATTAATCTCTCAACTCCCAGAGGGGGAACAGTCCAATCTGAATGGTGTGCAATAGAAGCTAACAAGTCAGAGATGCCCTACTGTCCTTCAGACTTTACACTCATTCTGTGCAGAAAATACTCCCTTAACATTTCTGCTCCTCAGACAAAAAATGTTTGTTGCTTCTCAATGTCAATATTTAAAATACCTACATTTTATTAACAGATCTAACAGGTCCACAGAGTGAATGGTAAAGGGCATCATAAGTAGTCTAAGTGCAGGAATTGATTCAGAATCCTAGATTGGTATTACTGAATGATTCCAAAGCATATGAAAACATTGCTTCAAAATTCTTCACTCAGGAGCATTTTTGGCAGGACGAGGGGAAGCGGGAAGTGGTACCGGCATATGCCTGCAGCCCCCACGCCTTGCCACCATGCCTTGCAAAATTGAGGAAATCAAAGACTTTTTGCACATGGCCAGGCAAAAGGATGCCAAATCTGTCAAGATGAAGACAAATAAAGGTAATAGGAAGTTTAAGGTTTGATGCAACAGGTCCCTTTATACCCTGGGTCATCACAATGAGAAGACAGAGAAACTGATGCAGTCTCTGGCCCCAGGTTTGGCAGGAGAGAGCCGAAATGAACAGACATGCTGATTTTTTGAACTGTAACAAAACTTTTTGAAAACAAGTTTCTTAGCTCAACAGGCAATTAATTAATGTGAGATCTTTACCTCAAAAACTCCTAAATCAAAATGACAGTGATTTTTTTTTATTTTCTTGTGTTTTCAATGAATGCTCACACTGCAAATTAGGTTTCCACTGGACAAATTCAGTGACATTAGTTTCATTTTCACAAAGTGTCTGCCAAAATTCTCTTTCATTCCATTCTGATTGTTCATTTCCCAAGAAAAGTGATAGAAAAGAATGTGAAAATTATAGAACAATATCATTAACATTATACGCAAGCAAAATACTGTTGAAGATCATCAAAAAATGATTAGAACTCCAGAGGTTCAAGCTGGGTTTAGAGGAGGTCACAGCAACAGGGATATTATTGATGATATTGGATGAATCTTGGCTGAATGTCAGAAAAATATCTGTGTTTTATTGACTATGCAAAGGCATTTGACTATATGTATCATAATAAATTATGGCTAACTTTGATAAAAATCAGAATTCCAGGCCATTTAATTATGTTTATGAAATCTAGACCTAGACCTAATCATGCTTACAAAAAATCTATACCTAGACCAAAAATTGTTGTCCAGAAAGAGCAAGGGAACACCACGTGGTCTAAAATCAGGAAAGGAGGGGAGCTCTGGTGGCCT
Source organism: Elephantulus edwardii (assembly GCF_000299155.1). Lineage (NCBI taxonomy): Eukaryota > Metazoa > Chordata > Mammalia > Macroscelidea > Macroscelididae > Elephantulus > Elephantulus edwardii. The sequence continues at coordinate 4,235,583 of NW_006399920.1, read as the reverse complement.
AGTGGCAAGGAACTGCAACTACAATCCCAGAGGCGCACGGTTCGAACCCACCAGATGCTCTGCCGGGGAAGGAGGGACAATCTCCTCCTGTACCAGTCAGATCTGATTTGACGGTACATGCACACAAAAATAATAATCAGGAAAGGTGTATGTCAGGGCTGTATCTTCTCTCCATACATATTCAATTTATGTCGAGCATACAAATCATTTGAGAGGCTGGCCTTTATGAGGAATAATGTGGCATAAAGATTGGAGGAAGATTCATCAACAAAATGTGTTATATACAAGACATAACTTTGCTTGCTGAAAGCGAGGAGGACCTGAAGCGCTTGCTGCAGGGGACCAAGGACTGCAGCCTTCAATATGGATTAGATCTCAACATCAAGAAAATAAAAATCCTCACTGCTGGACTAATAGGCAACATCATGATAGATGGAGAAAAGATTGAAACTATCAATGATTTCATCTTGCTTAAATTCATAGTCAACACTCCTAGTACCAGCTGTCAGGGATCACTTGAACGTCCCGGAAAGCAATGATGTCAGTTTAAAAACTAAGGTGTACCTGATTTAAGCCACCAGTCTTTCCAACTATTCGCTATGCGTCTGAGAACTGGACAATGAATAAAGATGACAAGAAGAGAATTTGAGTTGTGGTGTTGGACAAAAGTGCTGAATATCCCATGGACTGCCAACAGAACAAACAGATATATCTTGGGGAAAGTGCAAACAGAGTGATCCTTGGAGGTAAGGAAGATGAAGTTTCCTCGCACTCTGGGCATGTTATTAGAAAAAGTTATTCCTTGAAAAAGGATATCATGCTTGTTCGGAAAGGTGGAGAGCTGGCAAAGGAGAGGAAGATCGTCCATGACATGATCTGACAGAGTGTCACAATGGACTTAAATGTGTCAGGGATGAAAAAGAAGGCACAGGGGATAGGATAGAGTTTAGTTCTATTGTTCCTAGGGTCTCCCACTGGCACTTAACAACAATAACAACAATACCCCTGCACCTTTATCCTCTCATCTTTGGAGTAATTCAACCCTTGATATCATAGACATTTTTTAAAAACAGAACACTACAGTCATATATGTTATCCTTTACATTAGAATAAATTAAAATCTGTTACTTTGCTAGAAGATGACCTTCACTTCCAGGTTTAGATAGCATCTCAGCGTGATAATTTCAGGAAGTCCACTGATTTGAACTGGTCCAAAAAAAATACGGAATGTTTAGGAATCTGAGAATTCTTATTGAATTACGTTTTTAATGTTGAGCTACTTTTGCTTTGCCTATAAATAAACATTTCATGGGCTTTCAGGTCAGACTCTGATCTCCTTCTCCAGATGAGTAAAACTATCTCAACGGAGCAGGGCCAAACAGCTGTCAGAGATGTGTCCAAATACCAAGCCTCATTAAGCTTTTGAATTCAAGAACATCTTTAATTTAAATCATTTATCTTCTTCTTGAAAGAATTCAAAAAGCTGACAATATTCCATTAATTATCAGTCACTCACTCATTGCCATGGACTCGGACTTTCAGAGGCCGGAAATTGAACAGGGAGGAGGAGATTTCCCATCTTTCTCCTGACAGATTCCAAGAGGAGCCATCTTGGGTTAGTAATTCAACTCCCTTCACACAACGCCACCAGCACCTTGATTCATTAAGTTACAGGAATGAAATGCATTCAATAAACGGATCCTGGCGGCTCCACCGCCTCTTTGGATCTGGCCCTCCCTTTGGTAAAGTCTGTTTATTTAACAAAGTAAAATAATGCAGTCAAATTCCACACAAAAAGGTGGAGAAAGCAATGCTGCTAATGATTTGCTGCAGAATAATATTTAATAAATCTGAACAATTAAGAGCACAACAGAGAATAAAAGTCTGTAGTAAAGATTAGAGACATCATCTACCCAAGGGCTTTACATATGATATTTTCATCATGAAAAATTACAAAAGTGAAAATACGTCATGGACAAATCCAAAGAATTCAGAAAAACCTGTATTTCAAACTACTTTATCAAATTCTTATAGTAAAAATGTCTTTCTTTGTTCCAGTAACCTAAATGCTAAAACTTTGGAATCATCATATAATTTCTTATTCTTTCCATGTCTCTCCCACTTAACTCTCCTCTCCCTCATATTAATCAGTACCAAGTTTTCCAGATCCTACTTCTGTGCAGATTCCTCCCATTCCAAGGGCCCCAGGAGGAGTCAGATAGCTGAGGACAGCTGAGGTCCAAATGACAAAAGAAAGATCTAAAAAGGGCTAGAAAGTAGGCATTTCAGATAATGGTCTGAACCAGGCAGACACTAATAAAGTATGCAACAGAACACAAAGTAAAAGGAGAGGTGTGAAGAGATGGCCCACATGGATGTGCTCTGACCGATGGGCTAGCTCAGGCCTTGCACAGGCAAATCACACCAACTTAACAGCACTCAGGTGGTGCAGACATCTAGGAATAGTTCTCACATAATCCTGTCCTTAAATGTGCTGCCCTATCTCAGACCCTCCTTGGATCTCACTTGAACAAGTACAATGATGTCTTCATTGACCTCTTGCTCTTCTATTCCTCTCCCTACAGCATGCTGCCAAAACCATCTTAGTATCATGCCAAATCTTTTCATGTTTTCCCAGCCTTAAAACAAGATTGGTAACTCCACAGCGAACAGTTCCTTAGACCCTTCAGATCCTGATTCCTGGTCTCTAACCTCTACCTGCTGACAATGTCCCTAGCGATCACTGCAATAGAACAACTTTTGATTCACCAAAAATGATCTTGCTTCTCATTTCAAACATGTCTTCCTTTTCTGTATTTCACCTCATCGAGACTCCATGGATCAGAGAATTACTCCATGGGGTTTCCAAGGCTGTAAATCTTTACAGGAACAGACGACCACATCTTTTCCCCACAGAGGAGCTGATGGGTTCAGCTTGCAGCAATAAACATAACCAATGTGCCTCCAGGGTTCAAATCCTTTTAGATATAAGGCTCTTCATCACCTCCCCACCACCACCACACACACACAGACTCTCTCTCTCTCTCTCTCTCTCTCTCTCTCTCTCTCATTCTATTTACGTACTTCACTCTTACCTTCATGCTTCAGCATAAGCATCATTTCATAAAGTAGGCCTACATCAAGTGGTATAATCAAATATACTAAAAGAACAAACAAGTCTATCTTGGAAGAGATGAAGTTAGGGTGCTCCTTAGAAACAAGGACCATAAGATTTTGTTTGTCTCACATATTTCCCAAGTATGAGGTCCCTCTCTAAGGACCAGTCCCTTCTTACAACATGTCCAAAATATGTCAGACAAAGCCTCAGAATCCTTGCCTCCTAGGAGCAGGCTGGCTTCACCCTCTCTAGGACAAACCTGTTTGTTCACCTGGCAGTCCATGGTATATACACCACAGCTCAGAGGCATCAATTCTCTTTCTATCATCCCTAATAATTATCCAACACTCTGATGCATAGAAAGTAATTGTGAAGACCATGGCCTGGATCAGGTGCCCCTTAGTCTCTAGACTGGCCCTTGGAGAGAAACATCATGCTTGGAAGGATGGAGAAATGAAGAAAGAGAGGGAGACTACTGATGATATGATTTGATACAGTGACTGAGGTAATGAGGGTAGGTGTGTTGGAAACAATAAAGTTAGCACAGGACAGAGCCAGTTTCAGGCTCTCAGCGGTCTATAACACCACCACCACCACCACCACCACCACATGTTTTAGGCTTGTTATTGGACTCTAGTCTCTGGAAAAGACAACACACTTGGAAACGTAGAGGGACAGCAAAAAAAAGAGGAAGAGCCTCAAGGAGATGGACTCACTGCAACAAAGAGTTTGAGCACAGCAGAGACTGTGAGGCTGGCACAGGATCGGGCAGGGCTTCATCCTGATGTCTACGGGGTTCCCAGGAGTCAGAGCCAAGTCAGTGATATCTACCTCCACCACACCAGGTCCCTGCTACATTTCCAGAGTATTCTATGCTTCCCTTTCTATGGCAGCCATCACATTGACAATCACAATCATTGAGTAATCTTAACTTCCATGAAGGAAAAGATAAACACCTAGAACAAGACTAGGTAAGTAGGTTACTACTTTCCTCCTCAAAACCCTTGAATGGCTTTCCAGGCTTCTGTATGAAGTGTGCATTCCTCTGTACGGGCATCTAGGCTCCTCCACACAATGGACCCTTCACTCACTGGGATAGCAGGGCAACTCCCCACAGACCGGCCCATCAGGGCTCCTTACTGTCAGCTAGTCCCTGCATGCTCCCCTAAAGCAGGGTCCTCTCTTCTTTCCCAGACAAGCCAGGCACTTTCTACATCTGTGCTTCCCCTTCTGTGGACTCCTCAACCAACCTGACTTCGAGTCTTTAAAAAATCCCTCAAATCCTATTTGCAACTTTTTGAGAAAGTGCCACACCACTTTCCACAGTGGTTGCCCTATATTACACTTCCACCAACAGTGAATAAGGGTTCCAGTCTCTCTACAGCCTTGCCACCATTTGTTGCTTGCTGTTCTGTTACATTTTGCTAGTCTTATTGGGGTGAGAGGATATCTCATAGTTGTCTTGATTTGCATCTCTCTTAGAGCTAGGGATTTTGAACATTTCTTCATGTGCTGGTTGGCCATAAGAATGCATTCTTTGGTGAAGTGTCTGTTCATATCCTGTGCCCATTTTTCAATTGGATTATTTATCTTTATCTTGTTGTGGTGCTCAAGTATTTTATAAATTCTAGATATAAGTCCCTTTTCTGACATGTCATTATCAATATACCCTAAACAGACCATAACCACCATACAAGCAGATATGTGCACACCCATGTTTATTGCGGCTTTGTTCACAATAGCAAGGAGTTGCAAACAACCTAAGTGACCATCAACAAATGAATGGATAGAGAAGCTGTGGTATATTCACACAATGGAGTAATATGCTACATTGAAAAACAAGGAACTCATGCAATATTATTCAAAATGGGTGACCCTTGAGGACATTATGCTGAGTGAAATATCTCAGTCACAAAAATAAACACTGCATAGTGCCACTGTTGTAGAATGGACTGACATCAGGGTTTGGGTAAGAATAAGAAAAACTGGATGAATTATGTATACTGCATTGAAACCGATGAGGGAGAGAACTGTTTAAAAGCAATATATTATAGGGCATTATGATTATCATAAGAGTCTGGATTGAAGGTTGCAGAGTGAAGTATAATCGGGGTGGGGTGGGGGTGTGTGTGGGGGATTGCATACTAATGAAGGAATTTTTCTTTTCCTTTTCAAAGAGAGGAGCGAACTGTGGGTGGGGGTGGGGTAGGTGGGAAGAAAAGTGCAACACTGAATGAATGGAAATCCAAAATCTCTGTAAATGTTCATTAAAAAAAAATCCTTCAAATTCTTCCAAATCTATACCCAATTCCATCTTAGTCATAGAACCTTTTTTGGTTTTGTGCAAATACAATTTTGCCTCTCCCAGCTTTGACCCCTCCTTCCTGCTCAAATATTTTCTATTTTTCTCTATGGTACCCTCCTAAATTTAACCAGTCATGTTAGTACTTTTCTAATCTTTATTAATTCTAAATTTCTTAGATCAGACCTTATACTTTTATAGTGGTCCTTTCTGCATGTAGTAAATACCTGCAATAGTGGTCTGTGAGGTAGGAAGCTATGCTGCTAACCAAAAGGTGGGTGGTGCAAATCCACCGGCTGCTCCAATGGAGGAAGATCGGCAATCTCCTCCTGTGGAGTTACAGCCTCTGAAAACCTGCTGGAGGCTCAGCTGTGAGTGGGCTCTGACTCAACACTCAATACTCAATGCATATAGTGAATGTATGTACAAGGTGTGGGGCGAGTGTACACACACAAGAGACGCTCTGGTGGCACAGTGTGGCCCGGGCTGTGCAGCTAACGCAAAGGCTCTGCAGACTGAACCCACCAGCACCTCTGAGGGACAAAGATGGGCTGTGTTCCTCCCATTGTGATTTACAGCCCTTGGAACCCAGTGGAGGTTCACTGCGAGCCGGAACCAACAACAGCAGGAAGCTTGAGTTTTGAGGTTTACCCACAAAAAATACTCAATGAACTCAAGGCTGTCTAAAAATGTAGATTAAGAACTATATTTAAAGTACCAAAACGCCTGTGAAACAGATGGAAGCGAAACAGTATTAGAGAGGCATGCCATCTTACCAGTATCCATTAGAAAGGAATCTTACTTGAATTGCCTCCTTCATCAAAACGTCAACACATCTTTAGAGACTCATTAACCTTATTTTGTTGTCGTTGATTGCCTTCAAATCAAGCATGACTCATAGCGACCCTATGAACAAAAGACCTGAATCCTCTCTATAACTATTGACATTTATCAAAGTTCACAGAGTTTCTGGAGGCATGTTATTTAGGAAGTAGATGCCACTCCTGCTTCCAAAACCTTATATTACACACTTTATTCCAATTCTGAGATCTTAATGCAAAACAGATATTGAACTCAAGTATCCCAGAGCCCCAGTGCATAGTACAGTGCCCAGTATGTATTCTGTGACCATTTCTGCTGTTAGCTGACCAAAAAGAAAAAGCAAATATTATTTAGATTAAGGATCTGAAAGGATCTTAAGATTCTGAGTCAGCCCCCTGAGTTTCTAGATGTGAACTCTAACCCTATAATGCATTTCTGGCTCAAGATCACAAAGCTGAAGGTGGGACAGAAGCCTGGATCACCTCACCTCCATCCACTCCAGCACTCTGCACACAGCAGGGTATGCTCCTGTCTCTAGACTGCTAGATCTCCAGCACACAGCTCTCAACCAACAATGGAAAAGAAAAGGCTCCAGCACTGAATTAAGGCTATTTGCACATTCTCACTAAAGCGCATGGAAAACAAAGCGTGAAGAGTGAAGGAATGAAAAGGAATTCTGTTCTACCTTTTATCAGGAGGAGCCTTATCATATGTTATGAAAAGCTTAGAAATGAATGCCTTGAGGGGAGTGTCTCTATTCAAAGACACTCAGCAAGGCAAAAAAAAAAAAAAGGAAATTATTTACAACTTTTAAAAACACAGTGACAAAAAAAATACAGTGATAGAATTGTGACATATAACAAAGGCAAGCTACATAAAGTATTGAAAAGCTGTTTTATGGTTATTGTTTACTTCACAGTAACTGTAAAAGTGCTGTGAAAAAGAAAGAAAAAACAAAACCTAGCTGCCTATTTCTTAGACCTACTTAGAAGTATGCTTTCAAAATATTTGCTGGTTTGTTATTGTTATGTGCTATTGAGTTACCTGCAACTCATAGCAACTCTATGTACAACAGGTCTGAACACTGCCCTGTCCTGTCCTGAGCCAGTCTCACTGACTCTGACACACCTACCCCCATTACCCCATTTATCATGTCAATCCATCTCATCTGGGGTCTTCCTCTCCTGCACTGTTCCTCCAACCTTTGAGCATGATGTCCTTCTCCAAGGACTGGTCCCTCCAGCCACGTGCCCAAAGTATGTGAAATGGAGCTTCAAAATCCTAGCCTGCAAGGAGAAACTTGGTTTTACCCTTTGCAAGACAGACATATGCATGCTTCTGGTGGCTGATGATATGTTCAACACTCTTCTCCAGCACCACAACTCAAAGGCATCATTTCTTCTTCTGTCATCCTTAGTGACTGTCCAGCTCTCTGATTACTAACTTGAAGTAATGAGTTTGGGTTTGGAAGGCTATCTCAATGAGGGGCATATGATATATAATACATGCTGAGACACCCTGGTGGAACGGGGGTTAATATAACCACTGGCAGATGACCGTTTAAACCTATCAGGCCCTTCACAAGAAGATGAGGCAGTCTTATTATCTCTGCAAAGATTTACAAGCTTGGAAACTCTATAGTCCATTCTACTCTGTTTTACACGGTTGCAATGAGTTGGAATCCATTTGAGAGAGTGGGTTGCGTTTGCTTTTTGGTTTATGATGCTGAACAAGTTTCAGCTGATTATCCACACAAAGACAAACTAGGAAGAAAGGCCTGCTTGCTAAAATCAGTCAGTGAAAACCCCACAGATCACAACTGGGAGACCCACATTGATCATAGGAATGGTGCAGGCCCAGGAAGCACTGTGCTCCACTGATGAGTCAAGGGTGGCTCAAAGGCAGCTAACAACAACAGTATTCCTTAATACAGTGGCAAGACATCGGCGACTATAATAAATGCTGCTCCTTGCTGTAGAAAGCAATGAACACTGACTGTTTGCATCAAACAGAAATATGCCCATGTTCATTACCTAAACCTCAGTATCCAATGCTATGTGGCATTCATTTTCAAATGTTCCTTATAGCAACTAAAATTAACAGCAAACCTTTTACATGACAACCTAGGAGATATAAGTGACCTAACAGATATACATACACAAGTAACAAATACTGATTTCATGAAACAAACAGTATTCTAAGTACATGCAAAGCACAGCTGTGTCACTAACGAAGAATTAGCACCTCTCGGGCAGTCTGAATCCACCAGCAGCTCCATGAGAAAAAGAATGACAATTTTCTCCCCTGTAATTAACAGCCCCCCAAAAATCTAGGAGAGGGAAAGATACAAGTCAATTACGACTTGACAGAAATGAGTTTGAGTATTTTCTTTTTATTACATTTTTAAATCCACAAAATCAGTCATCTTGTTTTAGAAATCTGGTAAAGATCAAAAAGAGACTGGGCAAAGCAGTTTGTCCTTTATTCCTTGGAAAGAACCTAAGCTCAATTGACACTAATTTAAAAAAAAATGAAATCTAGAAATGACTAAACATCATTTATTCAGAAGATCTACTGAGCACCTGAAATGCTTTATTACTTTGTGAGTAAAAAAAAATACAGGCCATATTTTGAGTCTTAAAACAAATGTAAAAGTTTAAAAGGAGTCAAAGAATATGAAACCAGTTCTCTGACCACAGTGGAATTAAATTAAAAATCAACAGAGGAAAACAATTTACAAAGAGAACAAATGCTTGGAAACAATTAACATATTTCTAAATAATCCACCAGTCAAAGGAGATGTCACAAAGAAAATGAGAAAATAACGTTACATGAAAATTGAAACACAAGCTTAGAAAACTTTGAGGAAAGCCAAGAGAGTCCAGTTTTACTGGCTTGTTTTTGGGTACGGTAGAGTTGACTCACAGTGACCCCAGGAACAACAGACTGAAATCTTTCCTATCATCCTGTTCCATTTACTTGTTCAGGGAATAATGACCTCAGGTCATCAGGTCTATGAGGTTCCCTCTAAAGCAATGCAACCAGACTGCTCCCAACAGGAAGACACCTGGAGTGAGAACAATCAGACTATTTTTACTACTGAGGAAGCTGCCGGTGAAGTGCACCCACACTACAATCTTGCTGCTGTGGATGGGACTCTCTTAAGTTCTGAAAAGGACATAGGAACCTAATTAGCAGTGTGGCTTCAATGGAGGAGATGAACCGTACAAACAGGATAACATGAATACAGAGCAGCAGGGGAACACCCAGAGATGGAAAATACAGGTTGCATACATAATAGCATGATGTGATGAGATCGGCAATATTAGATAGTACACTTGTATCCATCCCATCCTCCAATTCCTGGAACATAGTAGCCTGTCATTACTACTGAATGTTTTTAACAGAACCATCAGAGAGTCACCTTATTATTTTCTTAATTAATTACAATGTCTGGCCAACCCTTTATTGTATATTGCCTTTTCCTTCATCTTAGAATGATGGAAAATGTAGAAAAACCTTCGTTTCTTAGAAGCCGCTCAACTCAGGTAGGCCAAAGAGCAGCCCGAGGGCCTGTCCAATCACCAAACCAGCGAATCTGGGTCAAAATATATGTTCTAGTATCTTTTACTCTAGTATCTCACATGGACAGAGCAAGACAGGCATCCCAGTGTGCATCCTAATTATGGAAATGTAGCATCAGTTCATCCAATGTCAGAAGGAGGCACGGGAGTTAATGGATTAGTAGACAGCCACTAAGTCAGTGTGATGGCTAAGTGTGCTTATCATTTTGATTAGTAGCATTCATTAAATGAAAAGAGAAAGCACATATGTTTTCTGCTTGTTTTTCAGGAACTTCAGCAAGGGTGCTACTCTGCTTTACTGGAGGCAATTCCACATCCTGCTTGGTTTGGGTTTTATATGTGCTTGACTGCCTAAAATAGGCATAAACAGCCTTATTTAAGTCTGTTTATTTCCACAGAGAAGGAACCTCAGAACTTTTAAACTACAATAGATTGCTTCAGCATTTTACACCTTCCTAGTGATGGGTGAAAGAAAATATACGACATTGGGGGGTAAAAGAAAGACTGATCTAATTTATGAATATTTAAAAACGGAAAATTTGACATGTTGGTTTAAAGAGTTTCTTCCTCTCATCTGAAGACAAACCATTTCCCTATCAAATAGTACCATGATTATGTACTGCCCTTCTTAAGAAAAAAGCTGCATACTCCTCTACTTAAGAATCTGGAGTCTTGATTTTAATCCTGTAAAAAAAACAAAACACAAAACCTGTCTTTCTAAAATATCTGTGCAATCCAGGTGACTTTGTTCATTCACACCACCACAGGGACTAAACAACTATATCAAGTCATAACAGTTTTCTGAAAGAAAACTCCACAGTGAAATGACATGTTTGCTAGAACATTTATGAACCTACTGTCAATTTTTCTAAATCCTTCTGGTGAAGAAAAACATTTAAGTGATAGAACGAAGACGTACAAAGCTATGTATGCTACTCATTGATGATACTAAGTGGTCTGGTGTATATTACTCCACAGCAAAGATTTACAATGCATAATCAACATGAAGACTTATCAATGAATACGATTAAGTATGCAAAGGGATTAATTAAAACACCACTTTACATTTGTGTTGAACATTCTGGTTTGCAAACCACTTCTGGCTATAATCTCATTGACTCTATTTCTTTCCATTTAAGCAAAACAGATAAGAACTAATATGAATGAAAACGGCTATATAATAGAGTGGTTGTTTTTGTAAGTCACAGTAACTCACAGAGACCCTTTGAACAATGGATGTGCCCCGACCCTGTCCTGTGCCAGTCTTATCATCCCTGATATACTCGAGCCTACTGTTACAACTACTGTGTCACTATTTCCTCGAGGGTTTTCGTCACCATTTCCTCGTGGGTTTTCCTATCTTTCACTGATCCTCTACCCTTCCAGGCATGTTGTCCTTCCCCTAGGACTGGCCTCTCCTCACAACATGCCAGCAGGGTCACCCACAGCAGATGGATCTCGATGGAGTGGCCAGATTAAGACAGAGAAGGAAGCCGGACTGGCATCCACTTCTGAAATAACAAGCCCATGAACAGTAGAGGAGCAGAGTGGTGAAGAAGCGAAATCTGGAACCACCTTGCCTGGAATTCTAGCTCTGACACCTAACCTACTACCTGGGCGCTCCTGAGTTGTTACTGTTGTTGTTCTTTGGTGTTGTTGCATTAAGTATGACCCATAGTGACTCTATGAACAACAGATCTGAACCATGTCCATCTTCAGATCCTGGGCAGATGCCACAATTTTCTTATCTGTGCCTACATTTCTTTATCTATAAAATGGGATTATAATTTTTTATCTATTGGGTTTATGAAGAATTAAATCAATTAACACTATGAAGAGTGCCCTGGACAGAGTAATCATTATCTACATATTAGCTCTTAGTATAAGTGTCACTGTATAAATAAGAAAGCTGAAGCAAGTTTAAGTTACAGAACCATAAAGAGAAGCCAAATTTCCTTTCCTCTCCCATGTGATGTTCCATCCATAAATGACTGGGTTTTATTAGTTTCTGAAAGGATCCTAAAGAGATCTGTATAGGGAGTTCTGGTGTACTCACTGGTAAGGAGTTGTGCTGCCAACACAAAGGCAGGCAGTTCGAATCCACTAACTGCTCCAAGAGAGAAAGATAGACAATCTACTCCCATGAGATTTACAACCTCTGAAAACCCACTGGAGGGTCAGCTATGAGCTAGTTCCAAATTGATGTCAGTGAGTTTTGAGTTTAAAGAACTATGTGTGAGTGCTAATGGCCTCATCCATTAGGTAACTGCAATGCGAAACCAAAGCCCATGCCTCTCTGGTGGTTCGAATCTACTAGAGCTACTCTGGAAAAAGATGGACAATCTCCTTCCAGTCAATTTAAACCCTTGGAAAACCCACTACAGAGTTAACTATGAGTCAGTTTAAACATGAGGTTCCATGGCACGTTGTGCCCTGCAGCTCCAGTAGTTCAAATCCACCAGTGGCTCTTCAGGAGACTTATGGGCATTTTCCCATTAATATTTCCAGCCTCCAAAATCTGCTGGAGGACCAGTGTAAGTTGAAATCGACTTATTACCTGAGAGGCTTTTTTAAAAGTTCAAGTTTTAAATAAATAGTTAAAGATGGAGCATACAAAAGACTTGGGAGCTACAAAAGAGTATAAAGGTGTGCTTTAATCTATATACTTGGGTTGTTGTTTTGTTTTCAGAACATTCTGTCTTGCACTGCAACCAGGTGTCATCAAGTAGATGCTGACTCATGGTAACCTACACATGTGTCAAAGCAGAACGGCACTCCATCAGGCTGATTTTTTTTTTTTTGGAAGTAGATCACCAGACCTATCTTCAGAGGTACTCCTGGATGGATTCAACTTGCAACATTCTGGTTAGAACTGGGTACCTTAAACCAAATGTGCCTTTGGAAAACTGAATACAAAGTAATAGTTATCTATGTTGCTTTATATGCAAATCAAAACTCTTGTTTCACTTTTTAAAGGATACACAGAAAAGGTAACAAACCTATATAAACTATATGGAAATACAGGAAAATGATAGTAATGACTTTTCTGGTGATTGTTCTGTTTTCTAAACATTCAGTATTACAAGGTGACATTTCTTATTTTAAAAAATCATTTCCGGTGAGCTCAGGTGTCTTAGTGGCAAGAAGCTGCACTGCAGTCCCAGAGGTATGTGGTGCGAATCCACCAGATGCGCTTCTGGAGAAGGAGGGACAATGTCCTCCTGTACTAGTCAGATCTGATTTGATGGTACACACACAGAAAAATAATAAAATAAAAAAAAATCCTTTCCAAAGGAAGTTTTTCAGGGTTTGAACATGCTATTGACAGAAGAAACAACTAGCAGTTAAGGCTAGAAAAAGAACACATGATCAGCTGGAAAAATTTTCCTCTTTCTTCAGACATATTTCACATGTCTTCAGACTTCGTTCAAACTTTTTTTTCTTTCAGTGATTTAAGTGACTGTGATAACATCTTTCACTGTATCTAAAAATAGGGCATGAGTGTGTAAATTTATGAGCTGAAATGCAAATCTGGCACAGGACATCTAATTTAGAGTATTAAATCATTTAGTATAGTCTACCATAAAAATAAAGCAGCTCTGTGCTGCAACCCCCAAAGACGCATGGTTCAAATCCACCAGCTGCTCCTACAGAGAAAGATGGACAATCTCCTCCCGTGTAATTACTGCCTCTGAAAACCTGCTGGAGGGTCCAACTCAATGGTACACAACAACAACAGTGGCAAGTAGTTAAGCATTAGTCTGCTAGCTGAGAAGCTAATTATTTGAATCCATCTAAGGGCTCCATTAAAAAAAAAAAAAAAGACCCAAAATCTGCTCCCATAAAGCCTAGAGCCTTGGAAACTCCACAAATCACAGTTGAGTCAATGACAAACAACAACTATACAATTGTATTTTAAACAACGAAACCCTCTTGCTTCTCATGCTTTTTTGTATACACAAATAGGTCATACAGCCCTGGTGTATAAGTTACGGTACTGCGGTACTGCGGTACTGCGGTCACTCATGTTTGCTGTGAGGCTGAACACTGTGACACTGATGTGTCAAATGCGTTAATGGTTGGCTACCCAATGCAGACAGAGAGTGGGGTGGAGCTCCCCAATGAAAACAAGCTTGGAAGGAGGAGTGGCATCCACGTCCATAATAGCTTGCCTCTGGAAACCCTATGAACCTGGAGAGAGGATGAGAGACACCCAAGCATCGAGGACTCTCCTTCATAGGGTCGCTATGAGTCACCTGCAATTTGACGGCACTTAACAACAACAACAACAAGATCTATCACCTTTTCAAAAATGAAGAAATGTAAAATTCTGAATGCTTTAACATTATGTTGTGGTTAAGTGGCATCAGTGACCCTAGCAACAAAATAACTGATTCTTCCCCTTCCTTAAGATTTCTGATAAGCTGGAGTTGAGCCCATTGTTACAGTCACTGTGTCTATCAATCTTGTTGGGGGACCTTCCTCTTTTCCCAGCATGATGCCTACAAAATGCCAACTCATTTAGGAGATTAACCTTTCAAAAAGCTCTTCACTTCCTGTCTTCAAATCCTTCCTTGCAAAATAAAGAAAAGCAGCTATTCCCAACCCTCCTTAAATCACTGACTATGAGGGTGATTCAACCTCTCTCCAGTGACCGGCATGAAGAGAGTCTAAAAGAATTCCTCCAGGCAATTCTGATGCCACCCTCCACCCTAGAAGACGTGCCCTATCCCTGTCCTCTTGAGAACTACTGCACTAGCGAGTCTCCAAGGTTCTGCATAGCTCTAAAGTCTGCCACATCTGGTACAGTGGTAAAATTACAATCCAGTGACTTAAAAGTTATAAACAATGTTTCTTTAATGGGTTTTAAAAGATACAGTCACAAGTTAGTAAACATCTTTACTGGAATGTGTTAGATTCAAAGAATGATTTGAATAGTGATGGCATCAAGGGAGGTTCTGTAACTATCTTGATGACAAAACAACATACCTTGAATCAGCTTCTAATCAAAGATGTAGGCACAGAGGGAAGGGGTAAAGAATCAATTGAAATAATCCCCTCTGGGTTTGAGGGAATGTTTGAGAATGATTACTAGAGAGAAGCATATGATTAAAAGGAAAAGAGATTTGTGAACATTCACATCCCTATTAATAGAAAAGAGAAGTCAAAGACCAACATATAGAGATGTGATGTGTTCCCAAGTGTCCTCTTTAAAATAACAATACTTCTGACACAGGTCTTGTCAAATCTATGTAAGTATTTTGTACAGGACAATTATCATAAATGAATAATTACTGTTGTTATGATGTGCCCTCAAGTTGAATATGACTCATAGTGACCCTATGAACAACTTCTTTTCCTGAACCTTGCTCTTTCCTGCTCCATCCTCAAGATTTCCAACCAACATGCTTTAGCCCATTGTTTGGTCACCTTGTGGAGCCACACTGCTTAGGGTCATCCTCTCTTTCTCTGATCCCCTACTTTTCTCAGCATGACGTCTTTTCCAAGGAATAGCCCCTCCTGAAAACATGCCCAAAGTTTGTGAGCTAAAGTTTCACCAGCCTTGCCTCTAAGGAGCACCCTGGAAGCACTGCTAGAACAAACGTGTTTGTTCTTTTTTGGCAATATATGGGATATCTGTGCTCTTCTCATGGGAGAGAATAATTACTAATAGTAACTAACATTATGATGTGGGCATACGCTATATTATAAATAAAAGCAAAGTACACTGACTCAGTAATTCAAAGGACAAGAGTTTCCCAGTGAGACACTAGCAAAGAGTATCCATATATCTTTGATTACCACCTACTATGATTCCAAATTAGTTAAAAACTATGATACTTGAAATTCAGTAGAAAAATCCTCACAACTTGAAAAGTAGAAAATGAAGTTTCAAAACTTTCTTGAGAAATGTGTTTGATCCAAATGCGAGCCAACATTACATCATCATGATACAAGCAATGAAGTCTCATATTTAGGACAATCTATAGGGGAGAGAAAATGTGTACATCATCTGCAAAGAAGAAAACATATTACTCAACATATGCTGATTGTCATCTGTTTTGCAGTGAGATGACTCTGACACACACAGAGGCACTGATGTACACATTTAGTATCTGAACAACAACAAAAATGGCTGACTAAAAGTTCCTGTCCTCTGTGCTTAAGGATTTCACCAGTGGCAGCCGTCTGTCTTTGTCACTGTTGTAACATATAACTAGTGACCAGCTGACATCAAGTCAACTCTAATTCATGTCAGAGTCCAACTGTGTGCTCCGCTGGGTTTTCAATGGCTGCGGCTCCTTTGTAAAACCATTCCTGCAGAGACACCCCTGGGTGGACTTGAAACTGCAACCTTTCAGCACTATTGAGGGACTCCAACATCTACTCCCGCTGTATTGATTTACAGTTGAAAAGTTGATAAAAATTCACTTCTAAAACAGGCTGCCTGCTTGTTGGCTTAACTTACTGAACGCTCTCCCCATTTAAAAATAATTTCTCAGTGTTGCTAACACTAGACTATCACTGTACCAACTAAAACTTGAGTTAGTGCACAGACCAAGAAATAAAAATGAACAGGAAGAAAAGGCATAAATCCCAATTTAGTAAGCTGTTCACATTTGAAACAGTGGCAACAAATAACATGCAAGCAAAGGCAATTCCTTGCACAGAACTGAGATGCCAAAATATCTGCCAAAAGGAGATATATATAGATTTCTTCCTCATTTTATACCCATGTGTCAAAGCATCAAACGATTTCATTTGTGCCAGATTCTGTTGTGTCTCAAACTTTACATAGAAGTTGGTCATGGGGGGGGGGGGACCTGTTTGGCTTGAGTCACCATGAATCACAGCCAGGAGGTCATCTTGTTGTGTATCAGCAACTATGTTTTCACTACAGCGATGTGACCTCAAGTGGCAGAGGCAGAGGCACCAAAATAGAAGGGGCAGGAGGAAGAGATTGCCTTCTCGGCCCCCAAAGAGGCTTTTCCAGCCCATTCGGGTAACTGAGCAACAGCCAACCCGCAGAGAAACGAAAAGAACAAGCCCAACAACAGCTCGGAGGAGAAAGGCTGCAGGCCCACCACACCTTCCTAGCTCGCTCCCGGAGCGTGCAGAGAAGCAGGCACATAAAAGACAACAGGCTTGAAGAACAGCGTGGGGGAAGCACAGCATGACAGGAGCAAGGGCAGCCTCGGTGCAGGGCAAAATCACGCCGTGATCGTGAGGCACAGATTTTTAGCAAGGTCTGGAGACCGAGGACGATGAGCAGCCCCGGGCTCTGGGCGCAGCTCTGGATGGCAGCTCCCGCGCCAGCGCGCAGCGGGCCTGGGATCCCCGGGCATATCTGACCACCAGGGACCTGCCCCCTTCTTCCACCTCACCTGTCCGATGTCCACTGACCCCACGGACGATGCCGACCCCCAATCCCCACCCTGGTCCACCCTCCCATCCCGTGCCCTCCCCGGGAGTCTCTCGGGACCTTCAGCCGAATTGGCGTGGGTAGGGGGCCGATGCTCGCCCCGACGCCCCAGGCCCGGGCACTCACTTTCTGAATCCGCTTCAGCGCCATGGGTCAGGGAGGGCGGCGGGGACACCGGCCAGCGGGGGGCGGCTGCGGGCTCGGGGGCGCGGAGTCGTGGCGGGGAGGCTCGCTGCTGCTCGGCTGGCTCCACCCGCTGGGTCGCTGGCTGGCTGGCTCGCGCGGCTCGCTCCGGGCGCCGGTGCCTGTGCGGTGTGCGCCCGAGCGCGAGTGTGCACAGTGTGCGGGCGGGGACCCGGCGAGGCTCTTTTGTTTCCGCTTTTGCTTCTGGGAAGGAGCCTGCGCCCTCCCCGCGCGCGCCCCGCCCCGCCTGGCACGCCGGGAAGTGTAGTTCTGCGCACTCGCGCCGCTGCCCGGGCCACCAGGCTGGTGACCAGCGTGGACCTCAGCCGGAAGGCTGGGCTTACACAGCGCAGGGCCGATGGATCTCCACTGTTCACCAAGAGCATCGTTCACTCAAACTACCCGTCCCCCGCTGTAAAATTAGGATGCTAAATGAGCCAGTTGGACAATGACTAGTGAAGATAGAAAGAGAATTGATGCCTTTGAGCTATGATGTTGGAAAAGAGTATTATTGAATGTACCGTAGACTGGTAAGAAAAAGAACAGTGCTGGTTCTTGAAGCCAAGGATTCTGAGGCTTCTGACATACTTTGGACATGTTGAAGGAGGGACCAGGCCTTGGAGAGGGATATCATGTATGGTAGGCTGGAGGGACAGCGCAGGAGAGGAAGGCGCTCTATGAGGTGGATTGATTCAGTGACTGGGGTAATCGGAATGGGAGTGTCAGAGACAATAAAGTTGGCACAGGACAGAGCAGAGTTTAGGGTTGTTGTACATAGGGTCGCTATGAGTCGCAAGCGACTCAGTGGCGAATAACAATAACAAATGAACCAGCAAAGCCCTAGAGGAAACTCAGCATCTTCATAAAGCTAATCGTTCTTTTACCAGCACTTGCTGAGCACGTGCCACCCCTGAGTTTGTTCTTTTTATCTTTACACAGTTCCCTCTCTTCTCAAATATTGACATTGCTCCCGTTTCTCGAGGGCCACAGGTGCACAGCTCACATCTACCAGATAACCCTTCACTTACCTCCTGAATTCAGAGAAGAAAAGATGCTTCCTCTGTCCAGTGCTCATCTCATGTATCTGTTGTTGAAGACCATTGAGTTGGAACCCACCCATAGTTGAGCCTGATCTGGGTTTTCAGAGGAATTAAATCACACGGGAGAAAATTACCCCTGTAACTCCCGTCAAGCAGCTCGTGGGCTCGAACTGCTTGCCTGTGGGTTGGCAGCGCAATTCTTTTCCGGTACCTTCTTCCAAATTCCTCCTTATTAATTACCTTTTCAGCTCTGAATTCTTCACTTCACCCACACCCCATGGCTCCTTCCCTTGGTTTTACAGTCACTGCTCTGTAATCCACCAAATGCTCTGCCCCCTCAGCACTAGCAATTTGTGTATCCATAAACTTGGCTCTTACTTTCAGCCCTAATAGAATTTGTTTTCATCACTATCACCCAAGAGGTTCTAACCACCAAATCCAAGCCACTCTTTAGTCTCGGTGATATTTTTGCACCCTATGACTGCTGAAAGTTCTTTTTGTTTGTTTTCAAAGTGTTCACTGACTTTAGAAGTTCTGTAAGTCTCCTTTGACAGTTCCCTTTCTATCATTCAAAAAACAACTAAAACATCTCATTGCCATTGATTCACGTCAACTCATAACAGACTCTGCTTGCGAATGTGTGAATCACATGGGAGGAGCCTGCCTACCTGTTTCCCATGGCGCCCCTGGTGGATTCAACCTCCAGACAGGTGAGCAGCACAGCTCTTTACAGACTACACCAACAGAGCTCTCTTCTGTCGCTAGCTCCTTTTACCAACAAGTGCCCCAAAGATAAAGCCATCACTGTATTTCAAGGAGAGAGACTCAAACTTTCAAGAGCTAGAAAGCAGCACAGGGTAGTAGGAATAACGTGGGCTTTGTCGAGGAACCGCTCTGACATCTACCAGCTCTGTGATGGCCAAGCCAGTGTTAAGAAGTTGCACTACCAATCCAAGCTATCAGCTTTTCGGGGGAGAAAGATGGACAATCTCCTCCCATGTGATTTGCAGCTGCTGAAAACCTGCTGGAGGATCAACTATGGGTAGATAGATTCCAACTCCTTAGCACATAATAAAAATATTTAAATACTTCAAATTTCCGTTTCCCACAAGAGTCCAGAATTAAGTTTGCATAGTGGAGTGTACTCGGGGCAGTGGGAGGGGTGCGGGGGGATTGTATACCAATGAAAGACTTTTACTTTCCAAAGAGAGGAGCGAACCTGGGGGGGGGGGGGGCTGGGCAGGGAGAAAGTGCAACAGTGAATGAACGGAAATCCAAAATCTCTGTAAATGTTCATTAAAATTCATAGAACAAAATGTAATAAATAAATAAATAAACATTTTTAAAAGTTCCATTTCCTCAAATTTTAATAGAGATGATAATCTCTAGATATGCTATGGAATAATTAATTGGCATTCATATCTATAATGTGACATATACAGTACCTGTTATATTGAAACACATAAAACAATGCACTAATGGAAATCCAAAATCTCTGTAAATGTTCATTAAAATTATTAAAAAAAAAACCACAACAAAAACAATGCACTGCCAAAGAACTGATTGTAACTCATAGTGATGGCACTCCAGCAGATTTCCCAAACTATCAATCTACAGGAAAGGAGACTGGGTTTTTTTTAAATTTTATTTCATTAATTTTAATGAACATTTACAGAGATTTTGGATTTCCGTTCATTCACTGTTGCACTTTTCTCCCTGCCCAGCCCTCCCCACCAGTTTGCTCCTCTCTTTGAAAAGTAAAAGAAAAATTCTTTCATTGATATACA
>NW_006399920.1:4199132-4214771 GCF_000299155.1 Elephantulus edwardii | reverse complement strand
ACACACACACACACACACACTTTAAAAAAAAAAAGAAGAAGAAGAAGAAAGGAGATTGTCCATCTTCCTCCGGCAGAACCTCTACTGCATTTGCCTTGCAGACCTTTCACTTACACCAGGGCTGCAGTATACACCTGGGCTCCTTACAGACCTAAAACTCACTGCTGTCTAGTCCTCCTGATTCAGAGTGACCCTCCACTGGGTTTCTGAGGCTGTACGTTTTAGCGGGAGAAGATGACCCCTCTTTCTCTGATGGAGTCACTGGTGTAGATTCCAACTTATAATGAAAGGGTTCTCTGTATTTTATTTCTTTGCTTGTTTTGTATCTTTGGTGATGAAATAGATCCTTTTTTTTTCAGCCTAGTCTCTCACATTGTTTTTGTAATTAGGTATCATCAAATTGACTACAACTCATGGGGACTCTATGACCAACAGATCTTGGGCAAATCTGTTGTCAGTGATCTCTTTAAAAGTTCTGAAAAGCAAGGCTATGGTTTAAAGACTAAGGTGCACCTGACCCAAGCTAGGGCATTTTCAATGTCTTTGTATGAAAGTTAAAGTTGGATAATGATTAAGGAAGACTGAACAAGAATTGATGTCTTTGAATTGTATTGTTGGTGAAGAATATTGAATGGATAATGGTCTGCCAAAAGAACAAACAGATTTGGCTCAAAAAAAGTGCAACCACAGTGCTGTTTAGAGGTCAATTTGGCAAGACCTTCTCCTGCATGCTTTGGGCATGTTATTAAGAGGGTCTGTCCATGGAAAAGTACATTACGATTGTGAAAGTGGAGGTCTAAAGAAAGAGAGAAACATCCTCAACAAGATGGGTTCATAAACTGACTTATCACAATGGATTTGAGCACAGTGGAAATTGTGAGGTTGTAGGGGGACCAGGCATGGTTCAGATGTATTGTACACAGGGAATCTAACAATAGCAATGTAGAAACTCATGATTTCAATAAATATAGAAATAATAATAATAGCAACATGTAAGAGTTCTTCAAGCAGGTGTACTGCAATCCCAGAGGTCCACGGTTTGAATCCACCAGATGCTCTGCTGGAGAAGGAGGAACAATCTCCTCCTGCACCAGTCAGATCTGATTTGACATGATTTGACGGTACACACACAAAAAAAAAAATAATAAAATTTTTTAAAAAATAGTTCTTCAAGCAAATATATTTCAAAAAAGTTACTGAAAGCAATTTTTCATTGACAAAGTGTTAAGACAACTCAAATATTTGGAGAAAGTATTATACAAACCACATATTTGATAAAAGACATGAATTAAGAATATGTAAAGAGCACTTATAACCCAATAATACAAAGGCAAATAACCCAATTAAAACATAGACAAAGAGTTGAAATAGATATGTCTTTCTCAGCTGCATAGCTAGTAATCAGAAAGACTATGGCCTGAATCAGACGCACTTTAGTCCTCAAGCTGACATCACTACTCCTCAATAATTTGGAAAGGGTCCCAACTGCAGATTTTCCCAGTGCAATGTGTCTCTATTTCTTGACTAGTCATTACAAAAACACAATCTATGAGACACTATCTCATCCCCAGTAGGATGGCCATGCATGTGAGAGTTGAACAATGAATAAGGAAGACAGAAGAAGAAGAAGCAGCTATGACTTTGAGTTGTGGTGTTGGAAAAGAGTATATGCCATGTACTACCAAAAGAATATCAGATATGTTTTGTAAAAAATGCAACCAGTGTGCTCTGTAGAGGCCAGCATTGCAAAACTTCTTCTTGCATACTTTGAGTATGCTGTTAGGAGGAGCTATTCCTTGGAAAAGGACATCATACTTGGAAAGGTGGAGGGTCAACTAAGGACTGTGTGGATCATAACAAACTGTGGCTGACTCTGAGAAGAATGGAAATCCCAGAACACTTGATTGTGCTAATGAGGAACCTACACTTGGACCAAGAAGCAGTCGTCAGAACAGAGCAGGGAAACACTGCATGGTTCAAAATTGGGAAGGGTGTACGCCAGGGATGTGTCCAGTTTCCATACCTTTTCAACCTGTGTGCAGAGATTATCCGGGAGGCTGGGCTCTATGAGGAGAATTGTGGCGTCAGGATTGGTGGAAGATCTATCAACAATCTGTGTTATGCAGATGACACAACCCTGCTTGATAAAACTGAGGAGGACCTGAAATGCTTGCTGCAGAGTGTCAAGGACTGCAGACTTCAGTATGGATTGAAGCTCATTGTCAAGAAGACAAAGATTCTCACCACTGGACCAATTGGCAGCATCAGGATGGATGGTGAAGAGATTGAGATTGTTAACAACTTTAGTTGGCTTGGCTCTATGGTCAACACTCTTGGCACCAGTAGCCAGGAAATAAAAAACGTATTGCAATGGGAAAGTCTGCTGTTAGGGACCTCTCCAGGGTACTGAAGAGCAATGGTGTCACTCTGGAGACTAAGGTGCATCTGATACAGGCTATGTCTTTGCAATCACTTGTTATGCATCAGAGAGTTGGACAATTTCTAGGGAGGATAGAAGGAGAATTGATGCCTTTGAGCTGTGGTGTTGGAGAAGAGTATTGAATGTACAATGGACTGCCAAGAAAACAAACAGATTCAGCCTGGAGAGGGTTAAACCAGGCTGCTCCTTGGAGGCAAAGATTCTGGGGCTTCGTCTGACATACTTTGGACAAGGAGGGACCGGTCCTTGGAGAGGGACATCATGCCTGGGAGGGTGGAGGGATGGCATAGGAGGGGAAGGCCCTCTATGAGGTGAATTGATTCAGTGACTGGGGTAATCGGGATGCGCGTGTCAGAGACAGTGAGATTGGCACAGGATAGAGCAGAGTTTAGGGCTGTTGTACATAGGGTCGCTATGAGTCGCAAACGACTCAATGGCAAATAACAACAATAACAACAACAAGATGGATTGGCACAGTGACTGCAACAAATGGCTCAAGTATGTCAAGGCAACGTTCAAATTTATTGTTCATAGGGCCAATATGAGTTATATTTGACTCAACACTACCTAATAGCAAGAAGGGTGGCTATAATAAGAAAGTCAGGGGGGAGCTCTGGTGGCCTAGTGGCAAGAAGCTGCACTGCAATCCCAGAGGCGCACGGTTCGAATCCACCAGATGCTCTGCTGAGGAAGGAGGGACAATCTCCTCCTGCACCAGTCAGATCTGATTTGACGGTACACGCACACACACAAATAATAAAATAAAATTAAAGAAATTTTTAAAAAAAATAAGAAAGTCAGATATAACAAGTGTTGGAAATAATGCACAGAAATTGGAACTTTATCACATGCTAGTGGAAAAGTAAAATGGTATAGTTGTTCTGGAAAATAGTTTAGCTGTTTGTCAAAATGTTAAGCTATTATAGCCCAGTATATTCACTGGTGTATACCCAGGTGAAATTAAACCATGCACACACAATTAAAAAAAATGTACACAAATGTCTATAGCAGCATTACATGTCATAACCTATCTGTAGGAAGAATCTAAATGTCCACCCAGTGCTGAATGAAAAATAAAACATGGTGTCCCCATCCTGTGGTCCAGTGGATTCCAGCTCAGCCACTCTGAGCAGAACAGAGTCATACTGCTTCCAAGGTTGGGATATTTGCAAAAGAAGATCGCCACATCTTTCTCTTGTTGACACCTGGTGATTTAAAACTGCCTAACTTTCATCATAAGTGCTTCACCCCTAAGCACTAGGGCCCCTTGATGTAGTCAGACAATGGAAATATGCTTAAGTAATAAAACAGAATGAAGTATTGATCCATACTACAGTATGAATGAACCTAAATAACATTATCACAAGAGATCACACATTGTATCACCACACTGATATGACATGACAAAAACAGGCAACTTCAGAAACCCAATAGAGCAACATTATGAGTCAGAAGCAACTTGAAGAAAGAGAGCAGAGAGAAAGAGGGAGGGAGACAGGGAGAGAGAGGGAATTGGAGAGAGATAATAATGTAAAGCAAGTTATTAATGTAATGCCAAAGGATTCTTTTAAACATATTGGGGAAAGTTCTAAAGTTAGGTAACAGTGATGATATTCTATAAATAAATCCAAAATCGTTGACTGACACACTTTAAACAGTTGTGCTTTATGATTTGTAACTATATCTCAGTAAAGGGGGGGGTAAGGTAATGACACTCAGTATGTGTTAGGATGTGAATCAAGTCAAGCATCATCACTATCATCTTTCTGTTTCTTCTGGATTCTTTCTGGGGTCCTGAAATTTGTCAAGGTCACTGCTTCTGTGTTTCCAGATAATAAAGGAAATGGTCTCAGAATTTTCCAACCAGATGTTCTCCATCCAGGCATCAAAATAACTAGAGACTGGAGGAGTAATCCATAGGGATTAATGGTGGAGTGATCCACCACTAACCCAAAGGTAGAGTCTAACTGGTGGTTTGAATCCACCAACTGCTCTATAGGAAAATGATGGCCAATCTCCCCTGTCTGTTCACAGCCTCTGAATACCCACTGAAGGGTCAGCTATGAATTGGTTCCAGCTGGACCAGTTGTTTTTCAAGAAGCAGAGATTGGGTTAGGTCAGCCTGTGAACAGTAGCTCTCTTATTGGCCAGGCCAGAGACAAGCCAGCAAGACTCTGCTCATACCAGCCTGAAGCTCCCAACACCCACTCACTCAAGATCTAAGAATTTGTCCACCCTGGGGATAGACAACTTCTATTCCAGACTAAGGCTGGGAGTGGACTAAGAAAGACAGTCTAGTCCAACCTGTCCCTTTGGAGGGAGAAGATGGGAAGTTTCAGCTCCTTCTAACCGACATCTCCTCCTGGCCTTCATTCATCTCACCCCGCAGCAGGGTTACATAGAACGACTTATTCAGGATCACACTCAGCCTGATGAAGAGATCAGATAGATTCTGCTGTCTTTTTAGAAAGTCATGTTTAAAGAAAAATTTCTGCAGGATGTGGAGCTACCATTGTCATGGATGGTCAGCTCGACTGGTTGCCAGGTCCTGGAAATACATTGGCCCAGAGAAAAAGGTAGAATTAAGGCAGCTGATAATGTAGAGAAATTGGTGGGTCCTGGTGGCACAGTGGCTAAAGCATTTAGCTCTTGGCCAAAAAAGTCAGCAGTTGGATCCTCACCAGTCACTTGAAGAGAAAAAGATGTGGCTACCTGCTTCCGCGAAGATGTACCAGTTCAGGAAGTCCATTCAGACTCCGTAACCCTCCATCAGGTTTCTGCCTCTGTAAATCCTTGAAGTATCTGGTGGATTCTGTTATTATCTGGGTTCATGACTAAGCTGCCAGCGGTCCTTTACTACCCTACAAAGTCACTTCCCTATAGAAATCAGCTTGGAATTGGTCTGAATGGATAGGATCACCAAGCAAGCAGAAGAGATAAAAAGAGTTCCCTGGGACCAGGTGGGCTTTCAGGCCCAGGACTTACATACCCAGTGGCAGAGTTAGAGCACCCATGGAGGAGTTCAGGAGGACCCTGGAGAAAATAGACTCGATTCTGGCAGAAAGTTTCAAATGGTGCAGAGTAAAAATGAAGGGTTTGGAGAAAAGAAAAAGCATTGTATTCCTGGCTAGATGTGCCATGGTGAGCAAGCACATGTGCCAGGAGGTCAGCCACTGTAGGCCACAGCCTTAGTCCCAGCCAAATGGGGCCAGTACAATACAGCTGGGCTACCCTGGACAAGTGCTAGCAGCTCTGCTGTCCCTGGAGCAGAAGTCACCTGATTTCTCAGATATGGCTGGGGACAGCTGGCTGACTGTCAGGGCTGCTTCTCTCTCTTCCTCTTTGAAGCAATGTTGTCCTTATGAATTCAAGAAGAGAGTCCTTCTATTTTTCTCATTCTACTCCTATGTGGCTGTACTGTTCGGTGCCCAGGTGTCTCCAGGTCTTGACCTGTGAGAGCTTTTTTAAGAGCTGCTAAGAGTGCCTGTTTGAACAAAAAAAAAAAAAAAAAGAGTGCTTGTTTGTTCTGGAATCACACCAGACTCGGAGCTCTCCATCTAGAAGAGGGCCTTTAGATCCTCGGTCCTCAAACTGTAAAAGCAGAAGCAACAAGGAGGTGACATGTTGAGGGTGGCTCAGAAGAGATGTCCTTACACAGTCGGGACATATGTAGTTCAAATCGCCTTCATTGTGACCTATTTCCAAAACAACTGGCTGAATTGTTTGTTCAGAAACTCTGTCATCACTGTCCTGTCTCAGGAGATTATAGGGAAGGGGGTCACTGTGGTTGATACTCAAACTCTTCCACCCACAGGGAAATCTCTGCAGGTTAGGATCCAGTGTTTCATGGCTCTCTTCTTGAAAGCAGGACAGAACCATAGGTTGGGAAGAGCAGAAGTGGAATCCGGAGAAGAGGTGAAGCGAATTGTCTGCTTATAAGAGGATGGAATGCTTCCTTCAAGGCTACTCATGCAAACAGTCCTCTTCCTCAACCTACATTTCCCTCAGGATTGCTCCTGCCCATTTTGCAGTCTATTTTTTCATTATTAATAAAAGCCAGTTTTAAGGGGGTTCCCTTCCATATTTCCTTTTAAGGAGAGAGGCCCAGCCCTTTGGGATGTAACTTTCTTAAAAATATATCTTTACCCTAAAAAAAAAAAAGAAAGAAAGAAAAAGAAAGTTTTGAGCAGCAACAGTTTGTTTTGGTTTTGATTGATGAGAAAAACCACTGTGGTTTCAGTCACAATTGATTTTAATAAAGTCCTAGGTGGTTAGGACTTTTAAACTGGGCAGCTGCACAGTGTTCAGTGGACAGACTCCTGAAGGGTCACTCTGAGACAGTGAAGAATTCCACTGACGTCTCTTTTAGGGGTGGGGCCTCAAAAGCTAGAAAAGATGATGGGGAAGGGCAGACAGCAGATGGAAGAGGCTCAGGGCCAGCCCACTTCACTTCCAACGCTGACCCTTAGATGTTTCCGCATTTAAAAAACTATGACAACCAAAAAAATACAACTATCTATTAGCATCTCCCACACAGGCTCAGTGAAACAGGACAATGTACGGAATACACTTGGGAAGGCGTGAGGAATATGGCACACATTCAGAAAAGTATTAACTGTTATCATGTTTAGAATCCACAGTAAAGTTTCTTAGAATATCTGCTTCCACCAGTTTTAGAGAGACTTCTGATGGCCGTGTTGTTGTTGTTGATTGCCATTGAGTTGAACACGACTCATAGTGACCTGAAGAACCAAAGTTCTGAAGCCTTTCTATAACTATTAACATTTGTCAAAGTTCATAGAGTGTCCAGAGACATGTTGTTTTGGAAGTGGATGCCTCTCCTGCTTCCAAATGATGGTCATAGTAGTAAGGAATTAAGCTGTCAACCTAAAGTTCGGCAATTCAAATCCACCAGCTGTTCCACGAGAAAAAGATGAACAATCGCCTCCTGAGTACTAAACTGACCCTAAAAACCTGCTTGGAGGGTCAGCTGTGGACCTTATCCAACTTGATGGTACACAACAACAACTACTGGTGGCATAGGAGTGGGGAATTGTGTGTTCAAAGCCACCAGATGCTCCATGGAAGGAAGATGAGTAATCTCCTTTCATATGACTTCTTGCCTCCAAAAATCTAATGTAGGGTCAGCTAGGAGTCAGTTCTTATTTAGTAGCATTTAACAACAATAACAACACCCATTTTAGAGTTGAAAAATCACTCATTTGGCCCAAATTTTCCAATCCAAGGATTTTACCTCTAACGCTTTATCTATTATTATGTTTATTGTTCATAGGGGTTTGAAAGGTTTGTTCAGAAATGGATGAGCAGTGCCGCTTCTTATTCTGTCTTAATCTGAAGGCTCTGTTGAAACCTGTTCATTATGGGTGATCCTCCTGGCAGTTGGAATACCAGTGACAAAAACTCTCACTGCACGTTACTTGAGTATAGATAGCGAACTGACAGAGAAGTATTGTACTCACTCTTAAGAGCAGAGAATAAGCAAGCACACACATAACTACTCAAACTATAAAATAAACGTCATCACGCAAATCACTCCCTCAGTACAAACAAGTGGTGTGCCCCTAAGAGGAAATCACAAGGACAAGTGTACAGGGAGTCAATGAGAAGTCCAGTCTCTCATGATTGGATGACAAAGGCGGTGTGTTTCCTTAATTTATGTCTCACAGCTACAAATACATAAAAGGCCAATTTTCAGGAGATACTTTTAAAATGCTACCCACTGACCATTAAGATTGTCACTATGGGAATTTAAATATTCCATTTAAGTGTCTATGAAATCTGAAGTTCTCAGGAGTCTTTTTTTATTCTTATAGGTCAATATGTGCTCCCCCAATTTGCAAATTGTTTACTAAATCGCTGAGCAATCATTTTGTTATTGTTTTGAGATGTTTCATTTTTAACAATTGTATCACATCTACTCTAAGCTTCTTAATTTTAGAAAACAATTATTTCCCTGAATGTTTACAGATTAACTCAAGTAAACTTGTACTTTAATTTCTGTGTTTTCTTTTTAACAGCACATATATGTTATTGTTGGGATTTATCAAATCTATTTTCAACTCTTAGAGACCCTATCTAACAAAGTAGAACTACCTTATGAGTATTGCTGGCTTTATCCTTTATGTAAACGGATCACCACATCTTTCTCCATTGGAACTGCTGGCTGGGTTTAAACTGCTAAGCTTTTGGTTACCAGCTGCTGGCTTAACTGCTCATGCAACTATACACTCTGTCTTGGAAGCAGAAGAATGGATCCTTCATCCCTATTAAAGCTGCCTGGGCTGGTGCTTAGGAATGAGTTGTTTTTCTGAGCTCTGCTCCCATTTAAGATTTGTGAGGAAAATAGTTATTTATACATACACAAATTCATGACCTCAATAAAAAAAAATACAAAATCTCATCTTCCCACGGACTCCAATACCACTCTTTACCCTCCTTGATAAGAAATTGTCTACCATCTAACTGTGCTTATGAGTCAAGTGAATCTTACAAGAACTGTTACCTTTAAGCTTCACAACCATTCTACTGTTGTGCACCACTGAGTCGGAACCAACCCATAGCTGACTCTCCACGGGATTTCAGAGACAGTAAATCACACTAGAAGAGATTGCCCATCCTACTCCCTCAGAGCAACTGGTGGATTCCAACTATGTACCTTTGGAATTGCAGTGCAGTTTCATACCACCAAGTCTCCAGAACTCCTACACAACCATTCCAGGAGGTGGCTGTTGTTAAGTGTCATCAACTCGATTTTGACTCATAGTCACTCTATGAACAACAGATCTGAACCTTGCCCTGGTCTGTGCCGTTCGCACTATCTCTGGTCTACGCAAGCCCTTTGTTACAGACACTGTATCAATCTGTCCATTTTGTGGAGGATCTTCCTTTAACTGACTCTCCACCTTTAACAAGATCCCTTGATACTTCTGAATTGTGGTGTTAGAGAAGAGTATCCAGTCCATGAACATCCAGTGGACTGCCAAAGGAGCAAGCAGATATATCTTAAAGAAAGTAGAGCAGAATGCTCTCTGGAGGCAAAGATGACAAAGCTTCATCTCACATACCTTGGACATGTTGTTAGGAAAGGCTATTCCTTGGAGAGTGTGGTGTTAAGGGTCTATTGTTCGAAATGGCTCCCCTTACCATTGACTTTGACTTTGACATGTGGATCAGCAGGAAAATGCAAATGGGCTGTGTTAGCATATCCACAAGGGGATGAGCTAGTCTCACCACAAAATTGTGCCAATTTAGAGGCTCTCATCACCAGCAAGGAAAAGGGGGAGATCCAGCACACCCATCTGGGCCAGAAATCTTTGCACCAGCCAGACCTACACGAGAGGAGCAGCAGCCACAGCAAAGAACTGGAGGAGGCATGGCTGAAAGCCATGGTGAGGCTGAAGACTGAGGTGCTGGTGAACACATTCTGGAAGCTGTCCTGACATTGTATCTGCCACCAACCCTTTTGACTTCCATGGAGAAGAACATCATGCTTGAAGGATGGAGAGTCAGTGCAGGAGAGGAAGACATGGGATGAGAGGGACTGACAGTGACTGTGGCAATGGAGGTAGGTATGTGTCAGGGTTGGTGAGATTGGCTCAAGATAGAGCAGAGTTCAGAGCTATTGTTCATAGTGTCCCTATGTTTATATTCAACTTGATGACACGTAACAACAACAATAACAATATGGTTCTGTGTTGTCTGCACTACTGAGCTATTGTGTTGGATTTTGGACTCAGTACAACAGTTTGGTTGGTGTTGTGATTAGTAGAAAGCAGTGCAGGAGTATGGGGAAGATGTCTGACCTCATGGTCACTGGTTTTGTGTTACGAATGTAACGTTGAGTCCCCACGGACCCATAGATGGCCCTCCAGTTGGATTTAAGAGGCAGTTAATTTTGCACAAGAGGAGTTTGCCCATCCTACATCTTGCATTTATTGGAGATGAATATTTAACACAGGTTACAACATAGATAAACTTTGAAAACATTATGCTGTGTTAACTAAGCTAGACACAAAAGGACAAATATTGCTTGAATGCATTTAGATGAAATATCTAGAATAGTTAAATTAACAGTGCAGTTCGAATCCACCAGCTGCTCTGCGGGAGAAGGACGAGCAATCTCCTCCTGTGAGATTTACTGTTTCTGAAAACCCACTGGAGGGTCAGCTATGGGTTGGTTCAGCTCGATGATACTCAACAAGAAGAGCTGGAGGAGTGAAGACTAGGGAGTTATTGCTTAACGCAGGCAACATTTCTGTTTATGGACCTTGGAGTCTGAACCTACCTGTAGCTGACCTCTCCGGTGGGTTTTCAAAGGCAGTTAATAGTACAGGAGAAGATTGCCCATCCCTCTCCAGCAGAGCAGCTGGTGATCTTGAACTGCATGACTTTGGGATTGCAACACAGCTTCTTGCCACTAGACCACCGGCGCCTTTTTGTTTAGCATGATTTAAAAGTTCTGGAAGTAAATTGTGGTGATGGTTACACAACGTTGACAAATATGATTAACGTCACTGAATTGTATATTTTAAAACAGCTAGAATGGCAGATTTGATATCATGTATAATTTACCACAACAAAAATGTTTCAAAGAGGACAGCTGCCCAAGGAAGAGTGATGAAAAAGGATCTTTGACCAGGGAAGCTACTTGAGACTTTCAAGCAGAGGCCTATTGTTTGCTAAGGAATAATTTGGCTGTTTTGATGATAGCTTGTCAGGGAAGGAGAGAGAGCAATTAAATAGAGAGAGAGCAGCCACTGTTTCTGGGTTTGACAAAAAATATGCTAGAAAGGGTGCATTTACATAAGTTACTGCTATGTTGTTAATTCTTTAACTCTCACAAGCCTGGTGAGGGGGGATGGGAAACAATTGAGTCAGTCTTAAACATTAGCATCTCACCCACCTCCAAACAAAGCCAACTTTTGCTGTCTGGATTGAAGTTTCTCTTATCTTTGCAGGAAAAAGAGGTTGAATTAGTGTGAATGTAGGTGTTGCAGCTACACAGCTGCTGAAGTCTTCACACTTTAAAAAGAATGATCACCTTTTCCCAGTGGTGTTAAAAAGTCCCAGGCAACTGACAGATTGAAGAACATTAAGCCTCTTGGAATAATTTTCAGATATTTCTAACAAAGAAGGCTGGAGAGTGAAAATGGAGACGGAGAGAAAGAGTGAGGGAGAGAGAGATAGAGACAGAAAAGGAAATGCAACACTGAAAATTCAGAAGCAGAGAAAGAGAAATGACAAGGTCGTCTCTGAATATGGCATTTAGTGCTGGATCTTACAGTCCCCCGCAGGGCTGTGATTCATCATTTGTGCAGCCATATGAAGCATAAGAAGAAGAAACACATTTGTGTTGGAGGAGGTAGATCCACAATGCTTCTTTCAGGGAGAAGGGTGAGACTCCATCTCGCGCACACTGGACGTGTAATCAGGGTGAATCAACTCATCATGCTTGTAAAGCAGCTGTTGTGTACCACTGAGTAGGAACCAACCCAAAGCTGACGCT
This sequence comes from Elephantulus edwardii, assembly GCF_000299155.1. NCBI lineage: Eukaryota > Metazoa > Chordata > Mammalia > Macroscelidea > Macroscelididae > Elephantulus > Elephantulus edwardii. The sequence goes on along the minus strand of NW_006399920.1, from coordinate 4,202,805 downwards.
CCAGCTGGTTTTCAAAGGCAGTGAATTGCACAGGAGATCGCCCATCCTTCTCTCACATAGCAGCTGATGGCTTAGAACAGTGTACCTTTGGGTTAGCAGCACAATTCCTTGCCATTAGGAAATTAAGAGATGAATTATATTGGGAAAGTCAGCTGTTAGGGACTGCTTTAGAGTACTGAAGAGCTATGACATCAGGCTGGAGACTAAGGTGCACCTGATCCAGGCCATAGTCCTCGCAAATGTGTGCTATGCGTCAGAGAGCTGGACAGTGACTAGGGATGGCAGAAAGAGAATTGATGCCTTTGAGCTGTGGTGCTGGAGACGAGTGTTGAATATACCATGGACTGCAAGGAGAACAAACAGGTTTGTCCTGGAGATGGTGAAACCAGACTGCTCCTTGGAGTCAAGGATTCTGAAGTTTTGTCTGACATACTTTGGGCATGTTGTAAGGAAGAACCAGTCCTTGGAGAGACCATCATGTTTGGGAGGATGGAGGGACAGCACAAAAGAAGACGACACTAAAAAAAAAAGAGAGAGAGAGAAGATGACACTCAATGAGATGGATCAATTCAGTGTTTGGGGTAATGGGAGTAGATGTGTTGGAGACAGGTTGGCACAGGTTAGAGCTGGGTTTAGGGCTCTTGTACATAGGGTCGCTATGAGTTGCACATAACAATAGTACATAACAACAACAACAAACCAAAGCAGAGAAGGAGTGGGAAAAGGGCAAACTTTTAACAATACCGGCTGGCACAGTGGCTGCAGAAATGTGTTCAAGCATAGCAACAAATCTGAGATGGCGCAGAACCAGGGCTGCATTCTGTTCCACCTGGTAGTGCTGTTTACTGGAATGGCCTCCACAACACCTCACAGGAAGATGCACAACTTTTATTTGAATTCCTGACCTTGACTTTCGATCCTAAGGGAGAATTTAATAGTAATGACTTTGCATTGAGTTACAAGTATGTTTATTGATCCAGTAGGTGCTCTGGTGGCAAGGTGGTTAAGACATTTGGCTGCTGACCAAAGGTCAGTGGTTTGAACCCTTTCCACAAGGGAATGATGAGGTAGTTAATCTGTTTCCTTAAGAATTTACGACCTTAAAAAAAAATTACGACCTTAGACACTTTACAGGGTCACTATAAGTTGCAGTCAGCTCCATGGAAGTGGGTTTGATACGGAGTTTATTGATTGAGTGGTGGGCAAAGGGTAAGGAAGTGGATGCTTTCACCACGGGTGAAATCTCTGGAAGACCCTAAGGGAGAGTTTAATAATAATCACTTTACATTGTTTGTAAGTACTTATTGATCCAGTTGGAGCTCTGGTGTCACTATAGTTAAGATATACTGTTTGTAGAGAATGATTCAAAACCAAAATGTGACGAATGTCTGAATGTAAGAATGTGTACTTGGTGAAACAAGAGCAAAGCCTTGAAAATAGTTTGAACCAGAAATATGCTCCATCTGCAAAATGAAAACGAGTGCTCTGAGGAGTTGGAAGCAAACAGACGTGATAAAATCAGAAATAGTATACATTTCTGATTGGCACTTGTAAAGTAGGAAGTTAGGGGCAAGCTCACACAGAATGAGCTTTTGTGTTGTTTGATATACATTGCAAAAGCCTATGCTTACTGAGGGCTTTATAGTTTTCTCAGAAGACAATGACAAAAATGGCATGCTTTGAGAATTTCTCTTAAAATATCTTGTTAGGTAAAATACTTCCTGCGGGCTTCTCGCAGAAGCAATTTCAGATAAGACTTTTGTTTCAATATCTCCCTCAGGTATGCTCCATCAGCATCTTTCCATAGCTTAACCACAGCAGAAAAACATCCTTAGCTATAGGCTTAAATTTATGTCAAAGGTTAGTTAGTGATTGCTAGGTAAGCAAACCAAAGTTAACATGGAACCTGCAGTTAGACCTGGACCAGACATTTTGTTCAGGACAACCACTTCCATTGCAGTGTTCTCACACACTAGTCAAAGTTAACTGGCTTAAAAAAAAAGTTAACTGGCTTTTTTGACTTGTTATCACTCAGCTCGACTCATTGCTGTCCATTTGGAACTGACCTTCTGATGGGTTTCTAATGCTGTAAACTCTTAAGATGGAGTGTTGTCCACCTTTCTCCCACAAAGCCACTGGTGGATTTGAGTCACTTATAGATTTGAACTAACAAAGTGGTACGTACGGTCTTTGGGACAGTAGCCCAACTCCACACAAACTATGCCACCAGATCTCCTTTGATTATTGCTTGAAGTTAGCAAGCATGGCCTAGTGACAAGAAGCTGCACTGCAATCCCGAAGGCACCTGGTTTGAGACCACCACCTGTTTCCCTGGAGGATGGGCAATCTCCTCCATGCAACTAACTGCCCCTGAAAACCCACAGGAGGGGAGGGTCAACTATGGGTCAGTTCTGACTCAATGGCACACAACAAGAAGAAGAAGATACTTCTACTCTTGAAAATCTTTCGTTGATTTTAGTTCAAATCAATTCCACAGTTTCTATTGAGTTTTTATTTTTTTAAAGCTTCATTGAGACAAAACTCACATACATAAGCTCACTCAATAAGAATATACAATGTAATTTTTAGTAATTTAAGATTGTGCATTCATTATCACAATGAGAGTTTAGAATATTTTATCATCTGTTGGGATTTTGTAATACATATGCAAGCTTCTAATTAGCCCATTGTTCCTACTTATCCTTTAATAGTGGAAGTTATTTTTAGTGAAATGGAAGTTGATTTGGAGAATTTACAATTAACTCTGTTGGCTGCCTAATTCATTCACATTTAGCCCTGTATGTTAACTTGAGGAGTAAATTCATAATGATCTAAAATTGTCTGAAGTCACTCTGGGTACAATGTTTGCCTTCCATGTTTACCTGAAGGCCAGTAGTTCAAATCCTTACACTGCTCAGTTGGAGATGAACAATCTCTTGTCCTGGGATTAACTGAGTCAGAAAACTCCCTGGAGAGTCAGTTATGAGTTGACTTCCACATTACATAACAACAACCAGAGATTTTTAGAGTCACTCATTCACTTAATGCTTTGGTTTTGGGATCAACTTGCAGCTGATCCTCCATTGAGTTTCCTAAACTGTAACTCACAGAGGAAATTGCCCGTCTTTTTTAGTTGGAGTTACTAGTGACTTCAAGCTGCCAGGGGCATCACCTTTGGGTGAGCAGTCCCCTCCCCTGAGGACTGCGGCATCATACCTCTCTTTGGATCAATACTGCGGACTCAAAATAAGCAATGATAATAGGTAAGTGATTTCTTGTCTAAGATATCATTTTTGCTGGAGTGATTTTTTTTTAAGATGAGGTCAGCCATACAGAAAAATATTTTCATATAGCCAGAAACACATTTGAAAAACATGCAATAGAATAGCAAGTTTAAAAATCATCCCTTAAATGTAATTTGTACATTTTCATGCAAATAAAATTTTTAAAGAGACAAAAATAGGACGCTTCAAAGATTCAGATCCTCCCAGAAGAGCTGTGGGTGAGCATTAACATTACTGCTAAGTATATTCATTTTCTTCTGGACACAAGAGCCTACTATTTGGTCCTAAAAGCTTTCTGAAGTCCCAACTCTTCTCACTATTTCTTAGTTGTTGGAATTGATGGAAAACCTCATGAGCAATTCCTTACTTCACCTCTGTCTTGAATGTGG
>NW_006399920.1:4190726-4198418 GCF_000299155.1 Elephantulus edwardii | reverse complement strand
AATAATTAAAAATATATAAAGAGACAAAAATAAAATAAAGAATAAGCTGGAAGTGGGGAAATCCAAGTCACCACATGGAATATCTTACAGGCAAGACAACAAAGACCTTTGGTCAAGAGTCTCAGGAGAAATCCTGGTAAATGGCAAGTTCTAACTTGAGAGTCACATGAATGTAGCATCTTCAAGATAGGTCTTCCAATTTCTAGTTGCAACCATCCTCTGGACTCTCCAGCGAGACGGGCTAGCCTACGCTGCTCTCAGACCAGCAGAAACTCTGTTCCTAGGGCACCAGAGCTTTTCTCAAGGCCAGAAGTGGGGCCAGAGAGTTTTGTTTTCTATTTCTCATAGCATATACATTTATTTTAAGATGTTGTATAGTTTTCTGGAGCTTTGGTGACCTAGTGGTTAGAAGTTGCACTGCCAACCCTAAGGTTTGAATCTACCAGCAGCTCTGAGCGAGAAAAATGAGCAATTTCCTCCCATTTTACTTAAAGCTTCTGAAAACCCCCTGGAGGGTTAGCTTTGAGTTGCTTCCTGCTGAGCAACATATAACAACAACAACAACAACAACGTACTTGCTTGTTTACAGTTCCTTCTTATAATACAGCACCTCTCTGTCTTTAGCTACACAAAAGAGATTACTTGCATGTTGCCGTTCACTTTAAAATTTGCTGCACTGGAGGACTTGTAGGTTTCTTTGAAGCTGGATCTTATGCCACTGATATTTCAAATACCAGAAAGGTCACCCATAGTGGACAGGTATCAGCAAAGTACCAACAGATAGACATTGTTAGATAGAGTTCAGAAGGTGGAGCACCTTAGATTGGAAGACACTAAAAACATTAGGAGAAACAGCTCCAAACATACATTAATAATTGGAATGTGAAATGTATAAAGCATGGATCTAGGAAAACTGGAAGCTGTGAAAAAATAAAATGGACTACATAAAGATCACCTAGGCACTAGTGAGCTGAGCTAAACCACTTTGAATCAGACCATAGTTTGACCTATTATGCCGGGAAAGGCAAATTGAAGAAGAACGGTGCTGTATTCACAGTAAAATGAACATTTCAAGGTCTGTCTTGAAGTACAGTGCTGCACAGGAAGATCTGTTAGCACAATTATTTCTGAAATATACACACAAAACCTTAAAGTAAAAGGTGAAGAAAGTGAGAGCCTCAAAACAAAAAAAATTGAAAAGGTATGCAGAAAGGATGCATCCCAGGCGTACATCTTTCTTGATTTTGAACCATGCAGTGTTTCCTTTCTCTGCTCTGAAGATTGCCTTCTGGTCCAAATATACATTTCTCATAAGCACAATCAAGTGTTTTGGAATTCCAATTTTCTTCCAGGTTAGCCACAATTTGTTGTGATCCACACAGTCAAATGCCTTTGCATAGTCAATGGAACAGAGGTAGACATTCCTCTGGTATGCTCTGCTTCCAGCTAAGGTCTATTTAGCATTGGCTATAATAGTGTAGTGCCATGGTCTCTTCTAAACCCAGCCTGCACATCTGGCAGTTCTCTGTTGATATGCTATTCCAGTGTTTCTTTTAATCATTTTCAGCAGAATCTTGCTTTCATGTGATGTTAATCGTATTGTTTGATAGTTTCCACACTCTGTTGGGTCATCTTTTTTTGGAGTGGGAATAAATGGTCAGGTGGTTGCCCTCCAGACTTCTTTTTCTATATATTTTTTTAAATTTTTTATTAAATTTTATTATTTTAATGAACATTTACAGAGATTTTGGATTTCCATTCATTCATAGTTGCACTATTTTCTCTACCCCCCCCAGTTCGTTCCTCTTTTTTTCCCCCCCTTGAAAGCCTGTTTTGATTGTCCAATTGCCACAGTGCTTGCCAAAGGCAGTTCTGATTAATCTCCTTTGTCATTCCCTATTACTCCTCCCTGAGAGAGACTTCACCCTGTTCATAAGGAAAAGGGGATGGCGTATTCTCTTAGCTACTTTCTGCTGAAAAGGGACGCTGTAGGTTTCAGGGTGAAGATCTTCTCTCTCTGCTCTAAAGGGCCCCTTTGGCAATAGGAAACATGTAGACTATTATGGAGATTGATTATGGAATTTAGATGCACTGTTATCAATTGTGCTTAGCCGTACATGTTCATATCCTTGAAGATGTATCATGGAACTGTTGCAGCCTAGAAGACACAAATTTCACTAACAAGTTAAAAGTACATGAGTCAAAAATTAAAAGCAATCATATTCTAAGTAGAGGTTCTAAAAGTGGCAAAAATCAAGTTACAGAGGGAAGGTAGTTCTTAAAATAAAAGGCTTATTGACTAGCATTTTGTCTACAATAGTATAAAGGTTAGGAACCACAAGATGTAGAGGCTCAACTATGTCATTTATTGTTCTTAAGTCCTGGACCAAATTCCATCTACCACTGGGTTGTTTTACAGCTTGGAAGTCCACATGAAAGGCAGAGGTGAAGTAAGGAACTGCTTATGAGGTTTTCCATCAATTCCAACTACTAAGAAATACTGAGAAGGGTCGGGACCTCAGAAGGCGTTTAGGACCAAATAGTAGGCTCTTGTGTCCAGAAGAAAATGAATATACTTACCAGTAATGTTAATGCTCACCCATAGCTCTTCTGGGAGGATCATTGAAGTGTCCTCCTTTATTTCCATCTGGGAGCTGGGGCCTGTCAGTCCTGTCAGCCATGAGCACCTGATGTGGGTCACCTTGGCCAAGTGTCCTTCAGAGCCACACTTAAAGCAAGTGAGCGGGAGCTTCCTCTCTACTCCCTTGCCTATCCGTGGCTCTTGTCTGTGACACTGTCTACTGAAGTGGCCCAGCTTTCCACAGTGGAGGCAATTCTGACCTCCTTTATTTCCCTTGGGTGGCACTGTATATGAGTAAGACTTCCTTTTCCTGACACAGGCCCTAAACTGGCAGCAATAGCTGCCCCAATAATTTTGGCCATTCTCTGGTCTATTCTCTTCCCTCTAGATCCCAGTTATTAAAAGAGGGGAAAATTTAAACACATATATAACAAATAATTTTGAACAATATAATATTTTATGTTTAAGGCTAGAAATATTAACAATATGATCATTTCCAACCCAGAGATACATGTTCCAATGCAGTTCCTATTTTCCATAATGGTTTTGGTAAGAAGAATATTGTAAATATGCATACAGTCCCACTATTCCTCCTCCATACCATGATAATAGTGTTATTAGCATGAGCAGTCATAAATCCATTGCCTTCCTTACTCTAACTTTAATTTTTTTTAAATTTAAATTTATTTTTAATTTCAGTAAAAATTTACAGGGGCTTTGGATTTCCATTCAGTCATTGTTGCACATTTATCCCCTCCCAACCCTCCCCCTGAGAACACTACCCTCTTGGAAAAGTAAAAGAAAAATTCTTTCATTGTTTTACAAACCATCTCCCAGGTCCACTCCACCATGTAGCCATCGCTCTAGACTCTTGTCATGACAAAAATACCTAATCACATATCCCTTTTAAACAGTTTTCTCCCTCATCTGTTTCAGTGCAGTATACATTATTGATCCCATCTTTCTCAGTCTCTCCCCAACCCCAAAGTCAGTCCTCTTTTACAAAAGTGGCACTATGCAATATTTGTCCTTTTGTGACTGGGATACTTCACTCAGCATAATGTCCTCCATAGTCACCCATTTTGAATAATATTGAACGAATTCCTTGTTTTTCAATGCAGCATAGTATTCCATTGTGTGACCATACCACAGATTCTCTATTTATTCTTTTTTTGGTGGGCATTTAGGTTGTTTCCAACTCCTTGCTATTGTGAACAAAGCCGCAATAAACATGGGTGTGCATATATCTGCTTCGATGTTAGTTATGGTCTCTTTGGGGTATATTCCCAGTAGTGGAATTGCTGAGTTAAATGGTATCTCTATTTGCAACTTTTTGAGAAAGTGCTATACCGCCTTCCACAGTGGTTGCACCATTTTACACTCCCACCAACAGTGAATAAGGATTCCAATTTCTCCACAACCTCGCCAGCATTTGTTGCTTGCTGTTCTGCTAAATTTTGCTATTTTTACTGGGATGAGATGGTATCTCATAGTTGTTTTAATTTGCATCTCTCTTAGAGCTAGGGGTTTTGAACATTTCTTCATGTGCTTGTTAGCCATCTGAGTGTCTTCTTCAGTGAAGTGCCTGTTCATATACTGTGCCCATTTTTTGATTGGATTATTTACCTTTATCTTGTTGTGGTGCTCAAGTATTTTATAAATTCTGGATATAAGTCCCTTATCTGATATGTTATTACCAAATACTTTTTCCCAGTCGGTGGCTTCCCTTTCTACCCTGTTGAAGAAATTTTTGATGTGCATAGGGATTTGATTCTTAGAAGATCCCATTCATCTACTTTATCTTCTCCTGGTTGTACGCCCTCCAGACTTCTTGCCACAACCTGGTGAGTGTGTCCAGGGCATCATCTGTTTAGATTTGTCAACTGGTATGCTGTCAATTCCTGGGGCCTCGCTTTTTTTGCCAATTTCTTCAGAGCAGCTTGAACTTCCTCCTTCATCATCATTACCTTTTGATCATATGTTATTTCAAGAGATTCTTCAGTGTCAGCCAGTTCTTTTTGGTATTGTGTACTCTGTGTATTCATTCAACTTTCTTTTGATGTTTTTTGGGTCTTTCAACATTCAGCCCATAGCATTCTTAAAGTATTGCTACTCGAGGCTTGAATTTATTCTTCAGTTCCTACAGCTTAAGAAATGCTGAGTGAGTTCATCCCTTTTGATTTTCCTATTCCAGCTCTTTGCATATTTCACTATATTATTTTGCTTTATCTTCCCAAGTTGCCCTTTGAAATCATCTGCTCATCTCTTTAACCTTAGCATTTTTTCCTTTAGTTTCTCCAGGTGAAAGAACTGAAGAACAAATACAAGTTGTTCAATATTGAAGGATTCAGCATTGTAATACTGAAGGATTCTATGGGCAAAACCTTGAATAATGAATAATGTAGGACATCAAAAGGAGATGGAAAGAATACACAGTCATAGCACCAAAAAGAGTTGGCTGACATTGAACCATTTTAGGAAATGGCATATGATAAAAATAAGTAATAATGAATTAAGGAAAAAGTTCAAGCTGTACTGAAAGTATTGGGGGGGAAGCTCCAAGAGGTGATGGAATGCCAATTGACATATTTAAACAAATAAATGCAGCCCTGGATTAGTCTGTATCAAGAAATTTGGAAAACAGTTATCTGGTCAGTTGATTGGAAGAGATAAAAAAATTTATGTTCTACCAAAAACGGGTGATCCAACAGTATGTAGAAATTATCAATAAATATCATTAATATAACATGCAAGTATTGTTGTTGTTATGTGCTTGAAACTCATAGCTACCCTATGTACAACATCCCTAAACTTTGCCCTGTACTGTGCCAATCGCACCGTCTCCAATACACCCATCCTGATTACCCCAGTCACTGAATCAATCCACCTCATAGGGGGCCTTGCCCTTCTGCACTGTCCCTCCATCCTACCAAGCATGTCCCTCCTTGCAACATGTCCAAAGTATGTTAGACAGAGCCTTAGAATCCTTGCCTCCAAGGAGCAGCCTGGTTTGACCCTTTCCAGGATGAATCTGTTTGTTTTCCTAGCAGTCTATAGTACTCTCAATACTCTTCTCCAGCACCACAGCTCAAAGGCATCAATTCTCCTTCTATCCTCCTTAGTCATTGTCCAACTCTCTGGTGCATAACAAGTGATAGCAAAGACCATGGCCTGTATCAGACACACCTTAGTCTCCAAAGAGACACCATCGCTCTTCAGTACTTTGGAGAGGCCCCTAACAGCAGACTTTCCCATGGCAATACGTCTTCTAATTTCCTGGCTACTGGTGCCGAGAGTGTTGACTGTGCAAGTCATGCAAGTATAGATAATAAAAAAATGGATGGAACAATACATCAACAGGTAACTTCTCGAAATTCAAGCTGGATTCAGGAGAGGCCTTGGTATAAGGCTTATCATGGCAGATATTATATGAAATTTGGGCTTAAAAAAAAGAATACCAGAAAAATACTTACTTATGTTTTATTGACTGCACAAGCATTTGATTATGTGAATCATAACAAATTATGGCTAACATTGAGAAAAATGGAAGCCCAAGACCATTTTATTATATTATAGGGAAACCTATACAAAGATGAAGAAGATGTTTTTGAAACAGAACAAAGGAATGCTTAATGGTTGTGTACATAATCCACACATATTCAATCTGTATGCTAAGCAAATTTTTCTGGATCATATGGAGAAGACTGTGGCATCTGGTTTGGAGGAAGACATATCAATAAACCAGCTTTATGCAAATGACACACTCTTTTTTTTTTTTTTTTTAAATTTTGTGTACGTGTACCGTCAAATCAGATCTGACTGGTACAGGAGGATATTGCGCCTCCTTCTCCGGCAGAGCGTCTGGTGGATTCGAACCGTGTTCCTCTGGGATTGAAGTGCAGTTTCTTGCCACTAGGCCACCAGAGCTCCCCTCAAATGACACACTCTTGCTTGCAGAAAGTGAAGAAGACTTGACGTATTTACTGAAGAAGATCAAAGACTACAGCCTTCAAAATGGCTTAAACAAGAAAATAAAAATCTTCACCACTGCACCAGTTGGCAGCATCATGATAGATGGGGAAAATGTAAAGTTGTTACTGATTTTATTTCACTTAGATCCACAATCAACACCCATAGTAATAACAGAAGTCAAGAAATCAAAAGATTTGTCACATTGGGGAAAAAATTGTCCTGTCAGGAACCTCTCCAAAGGGCTGAAGAGCAATGATAAGTAACACAGTTTAATGAGTAAGTTTTACGTGATCCTCATTGTGGTATTTTCAATTGCTTCCCTTACATCTGAAAACTGGGCAGTAAGTTAGGATGACAAGAAAAGAATGGATGCCTCTGAACTGTGATGTTGGAGAAGAATACCTAATATGCCATTGACTGCCAAAAGAACAAGCAAGTCTGTCTTGGAGGAAGAGTCACCAGCATGTTCCTTAAAGGAAAAGATGGTGGAACTTCATCTCACATACTTTGGGCATGTTGTTAGAGGGGGCTGGTCTTTGAATAAGACATCATGCTGGGAAAGGTGGAAGGTCAGAGAAAGAGAAGAAGCCCCTCAACAAGATAGATTGACACAGTAACTGAAATGGTGGTGGTGAGGATGATGGCACAGACAGGAAAAGATTCAGACAGGTATTCATCGGACTGCTATGATTCATAGGAGACTTGATAGCACTTAGCAACCAGAATAGCCATAAAAATAAAGTCAAACTGCCCCTTAAATATTTGCCTGTAGAAATTAGGGAAAAGACTATAATAACAAAAGGTAAGGACTTGGGCCATTTATATTAAAAAAAATAATGTCAGAAAAAAAACACTAGGAAAATTATTAAAGATTCTAGTCTGTCTTTGCTAGAAGAAATCAAATGCCAATATTTTAATATTAAGTGTTACATATTCATTTTAAACAGTTGTTTTAGAAAATGCCAACATTTACTAGGTTTTTTAAAAATATTTTTTTAATTGGGAAAAACATATTGGGGGTACAAGGAGGTGAGGGTTGGGGGCAGAAGGGTGAGGATGGGCCAGGATGAAGTTGCAGAGCTGCACAGTTTGGTCGGTGGGGGGAGCAGGTGAAGGAAATGATGAGGGTCCAGTGGGGA
>NW_006399920.1:4187815-4190160 GCF_000299155.1 Elephantulus edwardii | reverse complement strand
GCCTGGGTTTCAGCTGTCCACACCACAGCAGTGGGCAACGAGCTTAAAGCCCCTGATGGTTCTGGGCGCTGACTCTCACCAGTGGCTATGGATGAAGTCACAGGCGATTTTCAGCCAGTGCCGGAACATTTACTAGTTTTGAGGCATTTTGTCAGATCTTTGTATTAAGAATAAAAATCTTGGAAATTTCTGTTAAAGGTAATTTACGATATATTTTCTGATAAAGAAGTGAACAGAGTTGATTGTAAAATTTCATTTTCATGACTCTGTGTAGTTTAGTGGTAGGAATTGCCACCAATTCAAATGTACACAGTTTGAACTGCTTAGTTGCTCCGTGGGAGAAAGATGGGCAATCTTCTCCTGTGTTAGTTGTTGTTGTTTTTGTTGAGTACCATCAAGTCAGAAGATTCATTAGTTTTTCTTTTCTAGTGAAAGCAGCACATGGTTTACTGACCCTGAAAACCCACTGGAGGGTCAGGTATGGGTCAATTCCAATTCAATGGTACACAACAACAAAAACAAAAACTATGCGAAACTTTATGTTTATAGTTTTCTGAACTTCTTATATATCTGTTGCTTAATGTGATAAAAATAACCTTATGAAATGAAAAATGACACGTTAGGAAAACCTGTTATCTGCTCTACAGATGGGTTAATGAATCTGGTTATACTATCTTTCAATCACTACTGCTCACTTGTTGCTGTCCAGTCAGTTCCTTGGACCCTCCATCTGGTTCCAAGGCTCTTAATCTCCACAGGAAGAGACTGACTAGCTTTGTTCCTCAGAGCTACGTGGATCCAAACCACAGAAGATGCACCACCTTTCCGTTAGCCGCCCAACATGCTAAATACGCTACCAGAGCTCTGTATCTCTTGGATATGAGAAACAAAGAAATTAACGTCAGTGGAAAATATTTTAAATTTTTCTTCTCTGACAGATTGTCTGCCTTGTACAGATCATTGCAGGCTTTACTTGATGGTTCAAATTGGAGAAGAGAAGTCTGTTGATAATGTTTGTTCTTATAAATATTGCAGCAAAGAAAATCCTATGAGGCAATCTTTAGCAATACATGTGGCTGCCATAAGTCAAATTAGACTTGATGGCAACAAGTTCACTTTATTTTATTCTTTTGGAAGCACAGATTCATCATAGACAGGAGCATGAAAATCTTTCAGTTCTATGTGGTAAATTCTATTATTTCTCAGGGTTTCTGCTCTTATCTTTATTATCTCCTTTCTCATGAAGTTGATAGGCTTTGATGCTGTTCCTTTTTCTAGTTGTTGGAGATGTTGGGTTAGAGTGTTGATTTTGATTCTTTTTCATTTTCTAATGTGTGGTTTTTGCATACTGTATTTTTACTCTCTTATTAAATTGATTTCAATACAAAAACTAGTGTAAGAGATAAGGAAGGACACTATATGAAGATCAAAGAATTAATTGAACTTGATGAGGTAGATATAATTAGTATCTACACACCCAAAGACAAACCAGATAGATAAATTAAATTTTAACAGATTTTAAGAGAGAAATTGACAACTCCTTAATAATGGTAGGAGACTTCAAGATATCATTTTCTTTACTTTTATTTTTTATTGAGATTTTAATGAAAGTTTATAGAGAACTTGAATCTTCCTTGCCTACCTGCCACCCAGTTCACTTTTCTCTTTGAAAAGAAAAATTCTTTCATTGTTGTACAATTCTCCCACTCAGTACACTTTTCTGTGTAGCTCTTATGGACTGTTGTCATACAAATAATACCTAATCATATATTCCTTTTAAACAGTTCTTTCCCTCATCTGTTTCAATGCAGTGTGCATTATTTAGCCCCTTTTCTAAGTTTCCCCTAACCCCCATTTCAGTCCTGGTTTATAACAGTGGCATTATGCAGTATTTGTCCTTTTGTGACCGAGATATTTCACTCAACACAATGTCCTCCAGGGTCACACATTTTGTATAATATTTCATGAGTTCCTTGTTTTTCAGTGCTACATAGTATTCCACTGTGTGAATATACCACAGCTTCTCTATCCATTCATGGGCACTTCGGTTGTTTCCATCTCTTTGCTATTGTAAACAGCACCACAATAAACATGGGTGTGCTTATCAATATATCATTTGCAATGAAGGATAGAATAATAAGAAAGAAAACCAACAAAGATGTAGGAGAACTAAACAATACAATTAACTAATTACCACTCATAGACATATATAGAACATTCTACCCAACAAGAGTACAACATATTTTCTTCTCCAGTGCATGTGAAACACTCTCAGAAAGAAAGAAAGAAAGAAAGAAAGAAAGAAAGAAAGAAAGAAAGAAAGAAAGAAAGAAAGAAAGAAAGAA
>NW_006399920.1:4136216-4187715 GCF_000299155.1 Elephantulus edwardii | reverse complement strand
AAAGAAAGAAAGAAAGAAAGAAAGAAAGAAAGAAAGAAAGAAAGAAAGAAAGAAGGAAGGAAGGAAGGAAGGAAGGAAGGAAGGAAGGAAGGAAGGAAGAAAGAAAGAAAGAAAGAAAGAAAGAAAGAAAGAAAGAAAGAAAGAAAGAAAGAAACTGCCACACCCTTTAAGGGAGCTCTGGTGAGCTATTGACAAGAAGCTGCTGAAGCCTCATGGTTCAAATCCACCAGATGCTCCACTGGAGAAGGAGGGGCAATCTCCTTCTTTGTCAGTCACATACGATTTGATGGCACACAACAACAACCAGGAAAAGAAAGAAATTACCACAGAATGTGTTGGAGACAATAAGATTGGCAAGGGACAGAGCAGGCTTTAGGGCTGTTGTACATAGGGTCGCTATAAGTCGCAGACAACTTGATGGCACATAACAACAACCACAACCACATAATAGGTCATATGTTCATATGTTAGGTCACAAAGCAAGCCTCATCAATTTAAAAACATCAAAATATTATAAGGCATTTTCTCAGATCAAAATGCTATATATATATATAGTGTTAGAAATCAACCATAAGAAGATCAGGGGAGAAGTTGGATCAAGTTAATGGAAACAAACTAGACTTTACTGTGTATGCAGGTCTCTGTGCAGAGTAGTTGAAAGCAGACTGCGTTGGTGGTGTTTGTAGTCTTTGGTGGCTAAGTGAAGCAGTGGCCAGTCTTCGGTCTTGATAATAGAGGACACTGCGGGAGATGTATGAGTGACTACTGGATATTGTTGCTGCCTGTTGTCAGTTGGGACAAAGAAATAAAGAAACAAGAACGACTAACAAAACCCAAAACCAAAACAACAGAAAACACGCCAAAACTAAAATTGGACTCTAAAAGAAAATGGAAAACCAAAACTGAGTTGTTGTTGTTGTTGTTGTTGTTGTTGTTGTTATGTGCCGATGAGTCGTTTGTGACTCATAGCGACCCTATGTACAACATCCCTAAACCGTGCTCTATCCTGTGCCAATCTCAGTGCCTCTGACACACCCATCCCGATTACCCCAGTCACTGAATCAATCCACCTCATAGAGGGTCTTCCCCTCCTGCGCTGTCCCTCTACTCTACCCAGCATGATGTCCCTCTCTAAAGACCTCCCTCTCCTTACAACATGTCCAAAGTATGTCAGGCGAAGCCCCAGAATCCTTGCCTCCAAGGAGCAGCCTGGTTTAACCCTCTCTATGATGAATCTGTTTGTTTTCTTGGCAGCCCATGGTACATTCAATACTCTTCTCCAGCACCACAGCTCAAAGGCGTCAATTCTCCTTCTATCCTCCCTAGTCATTGTTCAACTCTCTGATGCATAACAAGTGATTGCGAAAACCATGGCCTGTATCAGGCGCACCTTAGTCTCCAGAGAGACACCGTTGCTCTTGAGTACTTTAGAGAGGTCCCTAACAGCAGACTTTCCCTTCGCAGTACGTTTTTTTATTTCCTGGCTACTGGTGCTAAGAGTGTTGACCGTGGAGCCGAGCAAACTGAAGCTGTGAACAATCTCAATCTCTTCGCCATCCATCCTGATGCTACCGATTGGTCCGGTGGTGAGAATTTTCGTCTTCTTGACATTGAGCCTCAGTCCATACTGAAGGCTGCAGTCCTTGACCCTCTGCAGTAAGTGCATGAGGTCCTCCTCAGTTTCAGCGAGCAAAGTTGTGTCATCTGCATAACGCAGATTGTTGATAGATCGTCCACCAATCCTAACGCCACGCTTCTCCTCATAGAGCCCAGTCTCTCGGATAATCTGCTCTGCATACTGGTTGAAAAGGTAATGGAAAACCAAAACTGAGAGGGGTCCAAAATGCAGGAGAATCAGAATAGAAAGGCAAAAGAAAGAGAAGAAAATAAGAGATAAGATTGAGACAGATAGAGTGAGAACCTGTAAGGGAAAGGAGAACAGAGAAAAAGAACGCAGAAAACACAAAGGGTTGTTGTTATATGCCTTTTAGTTGCACTGACCCATAGCTGACCCTCCAGCCGGTTCTCAGACGCAGTAAAGGGCACAGGAGGAGATTGCCCAGCTTTCTCCTACAGAGCAGATGGTGGGTTCGAATTGTAAAACTTTATAATTACAGCACAGTTTCTTACCACTAGACCACCAATGAGCAACCTTTTAGAAAAAGAGACATTGAGGCACTACACCTAGCAGCTTGCCACAAAGGTACGGCTAGGCCTCCCCCTGGCGGCTGTGGTAACAACTGCATGAGAAACTCCAGAGCTTTGCTTTTCTTAAAAGGCTTTCATCCTGTGGAGCAGGAAGAGGCGAAAACACGGCAGGAAGAGAAAATGTAGAGATAGTTTGAGTTCTTTATCTCAGCTTAAGTTTTTCCAAGCTCCTCACTTTCGTGAGGTGTTTTTATGCTCCTCCAGGTTCTTCTTCTCAGTCTTGCAACAGTGTTAGTCAATGGGTCTTACAACCAAAGTGACTTTATAGTCTATATAAGGCAGAATTGGAGAACTAGAGAGAGTTCTTGCCAAACCGTAGCTGCTAATCAAGAAAACAGCTCCTGTGGGGAGAAGCGGTCGTAACTACGCCGTCGGAAAGAGTTTTATGATGTTGTTAGGTGCCGTTGAGTGCAACAGAAGGAAAGGTCCTGTGCCACCCTCAATCACAGCTATGCTCAACCCTATCGTCATGCCAATCCCTCCCCTTGGGGGTCCTCTTTTTTGGTTGGCCCCCTATTTTGGATTTTTGTTGGCCCAATGGGAAGAAGTTGTGCTGCTAATCCCAAAGGCATTTGGTTTGAATCCTCCGGGAGAATGATGAGCAATCTCCTTCCATCTGATGTACTCGCCTCTGACAAGCTGCTGGAGAGTCAGTCATGAGTCGATTCCTCTCCATGGAAAACAAAAACCACCATTTTACTAAACAAGATGGCTTTTCCAGAAGCTGGCTCCTCTTAATCACATGGCCAAACTAAATATGACACAATTTCACTCTCACGTCTAAGAAATGCTCCAGCGGCTTATCTGCCAAGAAGTAGTTGGAAAGCCAACTTCTCTGTAAACTTTCGTTAAAATCACACACACAAAGAAATATTTGTCAGTTCTTTTGGCAGCCGGTGGTAAATGTAATATGCTTTGACAACATCACAATTCAAAGCCATTAATTCTTTAGTCTTCTTCATTCGTTGTTGAACTTCCATACCATAGTGAAAGGAACAGGGAGGTTGGGAAAGAGGCTGAGAAAAGGGTCAGTGGAGAGAGGGAGGGAGGTTGCAGGTGATGCAGGAGGAAGCCTTTCACCCACCTTCTAGCCACAGATTGAGAATAAGACACAGAGGAGATTACATTCACTAGCAGTGACCATCAAGGCTGCTGGAGAAGCAGCAGAGAAAGCCTATGCCAGCTCTGTGATTGAGAGTGCTGGTGGCCTAGTGGTAAGAAGCTGTGCTGTAATCCCAAAGGCGCACAGTTCAAATCTACCAGTGCCTCTGCGGGAGATGGATGGGTAATCTCGTCCTGTGCTATTTACTGCCTCTAAAAACCTGCTGAAGCCTCAGCTATGAGTAAGAACTGACTCTACAGCACACAACAACAAAAACTGTCAACGTGCAGACTTAACATGTGATTACAAGTGGCAAGGACAGTCTATGTGCCCACTCTAGTGACTGGAAAAGGTAGAGAAACCCCGTCGGCCAACTCCGTGAGCCAATCCTGGTGATCAGCCGTGGCAAGATTAAAAGGGACCAACTCTAAGGAGATAGAGTCTACACCCGGCTTCTCTAACCCTGTACAATTTCCAAGCAATAGCTGCCCAGCAGCTTCCTTCTTCTGGAGTCCCTCCTGCAAGCAACGAGTTCCATTCTGTATTTTCTTCAATAAACTTAAGCCCATTCTTAACCCAGTATGGGTGGTAGTGAGTCCATTCTTCAATATTTCAAATACAAAATGGAGAAAATGGTAATATTGAAAATACCATGACAGGTCAAGTGCACTGTAGTTCTCAAAGTCACATCATTGCTTTTTATTATTTTAAAGAGGTCTTTAGAGCAGATTTACCAAATGCAATATATGTTCTTTCATTTCTTGATTGTTCACATGGGCATTGATTATGGATCTTAGAAAAATGAAATCCTTAACAACTCCAATTTTCCTCTCATGTATTATGAAGTTGCTTATTGGTTCAGTTTTTAAATTATTATTATTATTATCTTTGTCGGTGCAGTTTTTTGGTTTGTTTTTTTTTTTACATGTTGAAGCATAAACCATACTGAAGTCTTTTGACTTTATCAGTAGGGTCTTCACATCTTTATTTCTAGCAAGCAAAGTTGTATCATCTACATATTAGAGGTTGTTCATGAGTCTTCATCCAATCTATATTTTTCATATAATCCAGTTTCTTGGTTATTCACTTAGTATATACTTCAGATGTCTAGGGAGCTCTGGTGTCCTAGTGGCAAGAAGCTGCACTGCAATCCCGAAGGCATGTGGTTTGAATCCACCAGCTGCTCCATGGAAGAAGGATTGGGCAGTCTCCTCCCATGAGATTTGAAAACCTGCTGGAGGGTCAGCTCTGGTTCAGTTCTGACTCAAAGGTAAACAACAACAACAATAGCATAGCATTCTGAAGGGAGCTCTGGTGGCTTTAGTAGTACAGAGTTATGCTGCCAACTCAAAGGCAGGTGGTTCAGATCTACCAGCTGCTCCTGGGGTGAAACATGGGTCATTTCCTCCTGTGTGATTTACTGCCTCTGAAAACTAACTGACAGGTCATCTATGAGTTGATTCTAACTCAATGGTACATAACAACATAGAAGTTATTTAAACAGCAAGCTAATGACGGGCAATAATGAATAATTAAGCATTCTTATCAGGTATTGAGCACAGTGTATTTATATGTGTTTAATTTTTACGGTCGTTTGCTTGGTTCCACAGTCAACACTCTAATGGCACCAGAATCCAGGAAATTAAAAGATGTATTGCGATGGGAAAGTCTGCTGTTAGGGACCTCTTCAAAGTACTGAAGAGCAATGATGTCACTCTGGAGATTAAGGTGCACCTGATACAGGCCATGGTCTTTGCAATCACTTGCTATGAGTCAGAGAGCTGGACAATGACTAGGGATGACAGAAGGAGAGTTGATGCTTTTGAGCTGTGGTGCTGGAGAATAATATAGAATAAGGAAACAAACAGGTTTGTCCTGGAGAGGGCTGCTCCTTGGAGGCAAGGATTCTGAAGCTTCATCTGACATACTTTGGACATGTTGCAAGGAGGAATCAGTCCTTAGAGAGGGACGACATGCTTCGGAGGATGGAGGGACAGCACAGGAGAGGAAGACCCTCTATGAGGTGGATTGATTTAGTAATGGTGTGTGTAATGGGGTGGGTGTGCCAGAGACAGTGATATTAGGAAACAACTGAGCAGGGTTTAGGGTTGTTGTACATAGGGTTGCTGTGAGTCGCAGCACATAACAACAACAACAGCCCTGTGATAAAGATAATAGTATTATATCTGTTTTATAGGAACTCTGAGAAGTGATTTAACCAAAGTAACGAAGTGGAAAAAGCAAGGTTCTCCCTTAAACTTTGTGATTGGTGGGGCCAACATCCTCATTAAAGGACAGTTGAATAGTAAGAATGGCTTAAGTGTAAGCCCTATCCAGCCTTCCTTTTCCAATGTAAATTGTGACAAAGTACAATTTAAAATAATACTATTTGTACTGGAATCATGAAGCAATATTATGTGATTAGGTTCTTTGTTAGGCAACGATGACTAACTTTTGGCCTTGCTGATGAGGTGGACCATTGTTGTTGTGTGCCGAACTGACCCATAGCTCACTCTCCAGGAGATTTTCAGAGGCAGTAAATCACGTGGCAGGAGGTTGCCCATCCATTTCCTGCAGAGGAGCTGGTGGATTTGAACTGCATGCCTTTGAGATTGCAGTGGAGCTTTTTACCACTTAGCCACAAGAACTGATCATAGTTGAATATGAAACCTATTTACTAAGACAATAAGGCCCTTCTACCTAGATTTACCCTGACTATGTCATGTTGACATTCACAATCAATACCCTTGACACCAGCAGCCAGGAAATCAGATGAGTTGCACTGGGGCAATCTGCTGTTAAGGCCCTCTCCAGAGTGCTAAAGAACAGCAGAGTGCTAAAGATGTCAGTTTAGACACTAAAGTGTTGCCAGATCCAGGCTATGGTCTTCTGTATTGTTTACTCTGCATCTGAGAGTTTAACAATGAATCAGGATGACAGAAGAATTGATGCCTTTGAATTGTGATTCTGGAGAAGAGTATTGAACATATACCATGGATTGCCAAGAGAACAAACAGGACTGTCCTGGAGAGGGTGAAACACTTTACTCCTTGGGGCAAGGATTTTGAAACTTTGCCTAACATACTTTGGGCATGTTGACAGGAGGGGCCACCATGCTTGAAAGGGCAGACGGTCAGTGCAGGAGAGGAAGACTCTGGGAGAGATGAATGACACACTGACTGTGGCAATGGGATGAGGTGTCTCAGAAATGGTGAGATTGTCTCAGGATAGAGCAAGGTTCAGAGCTATTGTTCATAGAGTAGTTATGAGTTGTCGTTGATTTCATGACACATAATAAGAACATATCGCATTGACATGTGATGAGTGAGAGCTGACAACTGGAATTTATTTTGCATGTTAGAAATCAGGGGGGAAAATCAATAATGATAAAATGGTAGAACCAATCAGGTTCATCCAGGTGCAGGTTGCAAGGTGGATACTCTGGTGTGTCTACCTTGAAACATTCTACTTTCCCTTTGTTATCAAAAGCTCTTACTTAACACAAACAAAAAACCAAACCGGAAAACAAAAAAAATTAAATACAAAGGCTCTTACTCATTTTTCAATTCTTATAACCCTGACGTTGGCTCTGGCTTTGAGCTCCTTGGGCTCTGACAGCTACTTTTGTTCCCCTACACCTTATGCTTCTAACCACTTTAATGAATAATGTCATGATTACTTGTAACACTAACGTCCCCTTACTTGAGAAGAAGCAAGGGGGTTGTTGAAGTTCTATACATTCCCTCCACCCTACCTTTCCATTGCCGTCAAGTCCACTTGTGTAAGAATCTTTTTAGGAAACTGTCTTGAGAATTCCTAACATTCCCAATGTTAACATGTAAATGATTGAATAGTTTGCTAACTTTCCATCATTTCTCTGCATTTTTTTATGTAGCAAATGATGCTGAATCTCTTCCTGAAAACTCGGAATGGGGACATGGTTTTAGATCCACAAGATAACACTGGCTTCTTTCATGGATCAGATAGCATCCAGATAGATGCTTAATTTTCTCTAATCTTCACAGAGAAGAGACAACTTCCATTGTATATGGTTTTTGAAAAAAAAAAAAAAAAAAAAAGTGGTCCAGAGGGAATAATTTCTTATTCAAAGTCTCAACTATGAATTTAAATCTGATGGAGAAGGCCCTCATTATTCTAACATCTCACATCACATCAGGAATAATATGTGCCATTTAAAAGCCTTCTTCACGGACAAAAGTTAAAAGACCTTGAAGAGTATTATCCTGGATTACTCAAGTGGGCCCAATCTTTTCCAGAAAATCTTCCCCGGCTCTCATCTGAGTCTTTTTAATAGTTCTCAACTCCTTGCTCAGAACTTAGAGTTAAAATATGCCAAATACCATACTCCTTCCCTATATACACCAGGTGCATACTGACTTAGACAATACTGGGTGGCAAAAGATAGTTTTTACTTTTAGTTGTTTTATAACAATCACAAATTACAAGTTTTGCTAAAGAGAATTGATTGTTGTTGTTGTTATGTGCCGTCAAGTCGTTTGCGATTCATAGCAACCCTGTATACAACAGCCCTAAACCCTACTCTATCCTGTGCCAATTGCATTGATTAGGCAGGCTAAATTATGGCTGTTTTTCTTTTTTTGATTTCTATTTATTCATTGTTACACTTTGCTTCCCCCCACCCCCAGTACACTCTTCTCTTTGAAAAGTAAAAGAAAAATTCTCTCATTGTTTTACAATCCCTCCCCCATAGGTCTACCCCACTATGCAGTCTTCTTTCTGGACTCCTATCATTACAATAATACCTAATCACACTCCCCTTTTAAACAGTTTTCTCCCTCATCTGTTTCAATGCCGTATACATTATTCATCACATCTTTCTCAGTCTCCCCAACCCCAAGATCAGCCCTGTTTTACAACAGTGGCACCTTGCAGTATTTGTCCTTTTGTGACTGGGATACTTCACTCAGCATAATGTCCTCCAGGCTCACCCATTTTGAATAATATTGCATGAGTTCCTTATTTTTCAATGCAGTATAGTATTCCATTGTGTGAATATACCACAGCTTCTCTATTCATTCGTTTGTTGATGGGCACTTAGGTTGTTTCCAACTCCTTGCTATTGTGAACAAAGCGTCGATAAACATGGGTGTGCATGGCTGTTTTTCTTTTTAAGAAGGTAGTTGTTCAGCAAATTTTCCTGATATGTATGTTCAAATGTAGACTATTGAATGGGATGTAGTGGGATGGCACATTGGGGGTGGGGCGGGTTAAGACACTAAAATAAGAGGAAAATTGGCTTTTGCAATTAAAGTTTCATCCTTTCCAGTGTAAAACATTTTTGAGCACCTGTTATGAACTTGAGACCTTTGGTGGTGCAATGCTTAAGGTCTTAGCTGCTAACCGAACAGTTAGTGCCTTCGAATCCAGCAGCTCTGTGGTGGGAAGAAGTGACGATGGGCTTCTGTAAAGATTACAGCCCTGGGAACTCTACGCAGCAGGTCTTCCTCGTCCTGTAATAGGTTCATTTTGAGTCAGAATAGACTTAATGGCAACAAGTTTGGCTGTGTACTGTTCTGGGTTCAGAGGATACCGTAATGATAAACATTTGAGGGGTTTTTTTGTTTTGTTTTTTTCAAAGTGGTAATAAAGGGAGCACTGGTGGCTTACTGGCAAGAAGCTGCGCTGCAATCCCGAAGGCAAGCGGTTCGGTTCGAGGCCACCAGATGCTCAGCAGGAGGAGGAAGGATAATCTCCTCCCATGCAACTGTCTCTGAAAACCCGCCATAGGGTCAGCTATGAATTGGTTCAGATTCGAAAGGTACACAACAACAATAACAAGTAGTTTAAAAGGAATTCTTGGAAAATGTCAGACAAAAAATATTTACGACAAAAAAACATAAGAAAACTGAAGAATTGTAAACTCGAAAATCTCACTGCTATCAAGTTGGAACCGACACATCAGCTGACTCTCCGGTGTGTTTTCTGAAGCTGTAAATCACGTGTAAGGTTGCCATGTCTCTCCTGCGGATCTGTAAATGACCAAATGTCCTGGGTTTAAAAGATACTTGAGAATCAATCACACTTGGATGACATCGTTGAATAAATTTAATTTCTAGCTTCACCAGCTATTTATCAGAGACTTTCCACTAGGTGGCACCCAAGACAGGGTAGAAAAAAAGACAAGCAACGGAAAACCAGCATTTTTTAGTTTCTGTACGCCAACTGGCAGCACCATGATAGAACGAGAGATTGAGATTGTTAACAATTTCAGGCTGCTTGGCTCCACCACCAACACTCTTGACACCAGCAGTCAGGAAATCAAAAGACGAATTGCATTGGGAAGGTCTGCTGTCAGGGACCTCTCCAGGAATGCTAAAGGATAGCGGTCTGTCCAGGGACTACACTGTCCAGGCCCGTGGTCTTCACAATTACTGCTATGGATCAGAGAGCTAGAAGATGACTAGGGATGACAGTAGAAGAATTGATGCCTTTGAGTTGTGGTGCTGGAGAAGTCTTGAACCTACCATGGACCACCAAGAAAACAAACAGGTCTGTCTGGAATATAGTGAAATCAAATTTTTTCTTGGAGGCTAGGGTTTTTTATTCATTTTTTTTTTGGAGGCTAGGGTTTTGAAGCTCCTTCTCACAGACTTTGGGCACGTGGCTAGGAGGGACAAGTGCTTGGAGAAGAACAGCATGCTTGGAAGGGTGGAGGGACAATAAGGAGGCAGACTGAAAATGCCCATTGCAATATTGGGGTTAAGTATAAAGATTTCATGTGGCATAAGACTGAGTTAAAGCTTTGGCCAGTGCCAGTCCCTTTCAGCTCACTGATACCTAGAATGTTCCTTTTCATTGGTTTGTAACTTCCAAGTTTTCAACATTTATACTTAATATATTCCAATCCCATGTTCTAATTGTTATTGTTGTTAAGTGCTGTAGAGTTGTAGATGACCCATAGTGACTTTATGAACGAAAGTCTTGAATGCAAAACTTTCATCTTTTCTCCAAGTTTCTGGAGGCAAGCTTTTTTGAAAGTGGATGCCACTCCTGCTTCCAAGGCTGTTTTATTTGGGAGATCCACCAAAATGAGGCCAAATCTGATCAGCTCACACCCTATTGCGAGCAAGAGCCACACTTTACTCTCAACTCCAAACCAGAAAACACACCTTTGCAGAATCTGGCTGTTCTGCTCATCTTCCTATCCTGGAAATAGCCCCAGACTGGCAGCCAAAAGGCTTTTTAAAGATGAGGCCAAATCTAGTCAGCTCACACCCTAGACTCAACACCAAACTAGAAAACACACCTTTGCAGAATCCAGCCATTTTACTCATAATATTTTAATACTGATTGGATCAACAATCAACACCTTTGTTACAGGAGACATATTGTATTGGGCAAGTCTGCTGCCAGGGAGCTCTCCAAAATGCTAAAGAGAAATTATTCCTGTTTGAGGACTAAGGTGTGCCTGATTCAGGTCATGGTCTTCTCAATCACCTGCCATGCATCAGAAAGCTGGACAATGAATAAGGATAGCAGAAGAAGAGTTGATGCCTTCGAGTTATGGTGCTGGAGAAGAGTACTGAATATCCCATGGACTGTACAAAAGAACAAATGGCTATGTCTTGAAGAACGTGAAGCCTTCTTCTCCTTGAAGAAAGATGCAAGAATGGTGATGCTTCATCTTTCATACTTTGGACATATCTAGGCGAGGCTCTTCCTTGGACAGGGACATCATGCTTTGAAAGATGGTCAGCAAAGGAGAGGAAGATCACCACTGGGATGGATTGACGTGGTGAGGTGCCTTCAGCAATTGGCTTGTGTCAGGGATGAAGATGACACAGGATAGGGCATGATTCGGGTTGGCTGTTCACAGGGTCACTGTGAGTCATATTCAACTTGAAGGCACTTAATAACACTTACTAATGGATACAATTGTTTTCCATTTTTTAGCACTCTCCCTCTATGAACTCTACCTGTAGAACTATGCCTAACAGTGTTCCTTTGAATTGTTTTTATCGTTTTCATTTGAGAAGAATGGGAATTCTTCTCATGCTTTTACAAAATCCATACCTAGGCCAAGAAGCTATTGTCTCAAAAGAGTAAAGGAACACTATTATAGTTTACATTGGGAAAGGTGTGCACCAGGGTTGTACCCTTTCTCCATATGAGCAAATCATTTGAGAAGCTGGACTTTATGAGAAGGAATGTGGTATCAAATTTCGAGGAAGACTCAAAAACAACCTGTATTATTCAGATGACACACCTTGCTTGCTGAAACTGAAGAGAGCTTGAGATGCTACTCGTGGAGGATCAAGGGCTGCAGTCTTAAATGTAGATTACATCTCAGTAAAAAGAAAACAAATATTCTCACTACTGGAGCAATAGACAACATCATGATAGATGGAAAAATGACTGAAATTGTCAATGATTTCATCTTGTTTGGATACACAATCAACATCATTGTACCAGCAGTTAGGAGATCAGGAAATACAGAGCATTGGGAAAGTCTGCCAAAAGTCTTCCCAAAATCCTGAAGAGCAATAATATCAGTTTAAAGACTAAGGTGCACCTGATTCTGGCCACAGTCTTTCTGATCACTTGCTGTGCATGTGAGAGCTGGAGAAAAGAATAAAGATGAAAGAGGAATTGATGTCTTCGAGTTGTGGTGTTGGAGAAGAGTGGTGACCATCCCATGGATTGCCAAAAGAGCAAATATGTGCCTTGGAGAAAGTGCAACCAGAGTGTTTCTTGGATGCAAGGATGGCAAACCTTTGTCTCACAAACTTTGGTCTTTGGAAATGCTTTTAGGAGAGGTTATTCTTTGGAAAGGGACATCATGCTTGGAAAGATGGAGGGTCAGTAAAGGAGAGGAAGACCCTCAAAGAGATGGACTGAGAGTAACTGTGGCAATGGGCTCAAATGTGTCAGGAATGATAAGGATGATGGAGGATAGGACATGGTTCAGATCTTTGTTCACAGAGTCACTATGAATTGTACTCTATTTGATGGCACTTACCAACAACAACGAATACTAGCCTAAAGGCTGGCCATAAAAACTCACCTAAAAGCCCTTTGAAAGCCAGGGCAGGAAATTTGTTTTCGAAAGGTCACAGCATTGAGAACTCTATGGACTCCAGTTCTGTTCTGCAACACATTTGGAGCCCACGTGTCTGACAACTGATGTGCTGACAACAGCAATAATCAGGCAGGCGAGTAGACAGCGTCCAAGATTATTTTAACTGCAAAACAAAGCTGGAAATGTCAACATCGCTGTATACTTCCAAATGAAAATGAAACTCAAACTCACGGCTGTCGAGTCGCAATGGACTGATAGCTGATACTCCAGCAGGTTTTCAGAGGCTGTAAATTGCACTAGAGTGAACACAGTAGGCCACTAGAGTGCTCTTATAAATAAAAACAGCTTTTAAACCACAAGGAGGAGGTGAAAAAAGCAGCACTGAAAAAAACAAAACCAAAAATCCTCTCTCACACACAAAAGAAACTCAAACTCACAAATTTATAGAAAAAGGCAAAGGAAATCAAGTTGCCCTTGTTGAGTCAGTTAAAGAAAGTAGAATTTTAGGGAAGGAAAATGAAGTTTTATAGTGATGATAAATATGATGATAATTATTTAGCTGGACCAATTAAGAGAGCAAGAAAGAAAAACCAAAACAACACACACAACAGCCTAGAAGCTGCATCAACAACACCAAGTGTTACAGGAGACAAGCAACATAGTGAGTTATTTTAAAGTTCCTTTTCACTAGGTTTGAATCTACTTTTTTTGGAGATGTTGAAAAAGAAAACAGAATTAAGTCCACTTCAATGTCCACCCATAAGAAAACAGTTTGTGGGATTTTTGTTGTTATAATTAGGAGTTTTAAAATACTTAATTCTGTTATCAGATGTTTAGGTATCAAAAGGAAGGTTCTTCAATGAAATTACTATTTTAAAAGAAAAAAAAATGTTGCTATGTGCCACTGACTTGAAATCGGCTCACTGCTGACCCTTCAGTGGGTTTTCAGAGGCAGTAAATCTCACGGGAGTAGACTGCTCATCTTTCTGCCATGGAGCAGCTGATGGATTTGAACTTGTGCCTTCAAAATGGCAACACACACCGCTCCTTACCACGAGCTCACCAAAGCTCCCCAATAATATGTTAAACTTTAATAACGTATTATATACTTTTTTTAGAGATCCAAGGGCTTAGATATTGACATCTTTTTTTTATCAGCTTTTATCCTGACTTGATTAAAATCTTGTTCCTAGTCCTTCCCTTTGACATGATTCCTAGTAATTTCAGTTAATGTACACAATTCCTATGTTTATGAGAAGGAGCCCTGGCGGCATACTTGTTAAGTGCTGAGTGGCCAGCCAAAAGGTAGAGGTTCAAACTCACAAAGGCTTCTTCATCTACTGCTGTAAAGATTACAGCCAAGGAAACCATCCTGTGGAGTTCTAATGTTCCACAGGGTTGCCACGAGTTAAGAGTGGACTTGATGACACAAAGCAATACAATCTTTAGGAAGCTCACCCCTGCCCCCCCACCCCGCCTCCAGTTAGATTCATGAAAGACTGGGTAGAGCTGCATTGCCAAACCAAAGGTCAGCTGTTTAGATTGACCAAACTGCTCTGAGATAGTAAGATGAGGAATCTCCTCCCATGTAAATTAAGAGTCTCTGAAAACCCACTGGCAGGTTGAGCTACGAGCCAGTTCCAACTCAATGGCAATGAGTCATATTGTTGTTAGGTCCTGTCGAGTTGACTGTGATTCACAGCAAGCCCGTGAGTAACAGAGCTGAACCTTGCCCCTAGCCTGTGCCATCGTGCACTATCACTGTTACGACTCTCAATAAAGACAGCTGCTTAGTTAATACTCTGACAAATCTCTGCCTTGTGCCATTTCAACCAACTCAAGTTTAGATTGTGGTAGATTGCTATTATCCTTAATTATGATCCATGATGACAAATTGAATAAAAGTTCAAGCTGCTCTGAAAGACTTGGCAAAAAACAAGACCCCAGGAATTGATGGCATACCATTTGACATATTTCAACAAACAGACACTGCCCTGGTTGTGCTCACCAATTTGTGAAAAGAAATCTGGAGGACAACCACCTGGCCTACTGACTGGAAGAGATCTGTATTTGTTCCCATTCCAAAGAAAGGTGATCCAACAGAGTGTGGAAATTATCAAGTATCATTGATATTATATGCAAGCAAGATTCTGCTGAAGATCATCCAAAAAACGACCAGAACAGCACATCAACAGAGAACTGCCTGAAGTGCAGGATGGGTTTAGAAGAGGCCATGGCACTAGCGATATTATAGCTAATATCAGATGGATCTTGGCTGAAAGCAGAGTACCGGAGGAATGTCTGTGTTTTATTGACTATGCAAAGGCATTTGACTGTGTGGATCACAACAAACTGTGGCTGACTTTGAGAAGAATGGGAATCCCAGAACATTTGATTGCGCTTATGTGAAACTTGCACTTTGACCAGGAGGCAGTTCTCAGAACAGAGCATGGAAACACTGCATGGTTCAAAATTCTGAAGGGTGTGTGTCAAGGATGTGTCCTATCTCCGTTATCTTTTCAATCTATATGCAGAACAGATTATCCGGGAGGCTGGACTCTATGAGAAGCATGGCATCAGGATTGGAGGTAGACTTATCGACAATCTACATTACTCAGATGACACAACCCTGCTTGTTGAAACTGAGGAGGACCTGAAGCCTTGATTCAGAAGGTCAAGGATTGCAGCCCTCAATATGGATTGAAGCTCAACATCAAGAAAACAAAGATTCTCAGCACTGGGCTGACTGGCAGCATCATGATAAATGGTGAAGAGATTGAGATTGTTGACAGCTTCACTTTGCTTGGCTCTACAATCAACACTCTTGATACCAGCAGCCAGGAAATTAAAAGACGAATTGCATTGGGAAAATCTGCTGTCAGAGACCTCTCCAAGGTACTGAGGAGCAATGATGCCAGTCTGGAAACCAAGGTGCGTCTGATACAGGCCATGGTCTTTGCCAGTACTTGCTATGCATTAGAGAGCTGGACAATGACCAGGGAGGATAGGAGGAAAGTGGATGCCTTTGAGCTTTGGTGCAGAAGTGTACTGAATATATCATTGACTGGCAGAACAAAAAACAAATTCGCCCTGGAGAGGGTAAAGTCAGGCTGCTCCTTGGAGGCAAGGACTAGAAGCTCCTTGGAAGCTCTGACATGCTTTGGACAAGCTGCAAGGAGGAACCAGTCCTTGGACAAGAACGGGAGAAGACGACCCTCGATGAGATGGATTGAGTCCGTCACTGGGGTAATGGGGATGGGTGTGCTGGAGACAATAAGATTGGCAAGGGATAGAGCAGGGTTGAGGGCTATTGTACATAGGGTCGCTATGAGTCGCAAGCGCCTCGCTGGCACATAACAAAAATAATTTTCCAAGAGGACTGAATTAATTGGATAGACATTAATAAAAAAATAATAAATTTACAAAACTAAATCCCTAAACCAATCAAGTAATTTTAATACCTCAATAAACCCCTGAAATTAAGAAAGGACCTTTCTTAGCTTAGTAGTTCTGACTCAAAATTTCACTGTAAAAGGAGTGAGGAAAGAAGGAGTGAGGACTGAGATAGGTGTGTCAATTCTTTATTTTGCGTGGAAGGTTATTTAAAGCAACTTGTTTATCTAGGACTCTGGTGGCCTAGTGGCAAGAAGTTTTGCTACAACTTCAAAGGCACAACTTCAAAGGCATGCAGTTCGAGGCCATTAGCTGCTCCACAGCAGAAGGATGGACAGTCTCCTCTTGTGTGATTAACTGCCTTAGGAAACTCACTGGAGGGTCAGTTCTGACTCGATGGTACACAACAACAACATCTACTAGGGAGTTCTGGTGGCTTAATAGTAAATTGTGCTGCCAATCCAAAGGCACATGATTTCAAATCCACCAGTTGCTCTATGGTAAATAGATGGGCAACCTCCCACCTCTGAAAACTCACTGGAGGGTTAGCTACAAGTTGGTTCCAATTCAATAGTTCAAAGAACAGTATCTACTAACAATAACACTACATATAAGAAAGGATATGTAAAACCCAGGAAAGTTGGAATAATCTTATAAAGAAAATAATGAAAATTAGTCTATTTTCCTTCTGTGGACTACTGAAAATGTATTCTCTGTTTGGGATGTAGAGACAATTGCTTGAAATGTTATTTAGTTTGAGCATTTCCATTTAAAAGATTTGTTTTATCTAATGTCAGTTAGAACAAGAGAGAGAACAGATATAGCTTCTGATTTTTTTCTAGTGTTAAAATTGTAAACCCTCTCCATATATTGAAATCCTATGCACCTGTAAATGTAGCCTTGTTTAGAAATAGTGTGAAGATGTTATTAGTTAACATGAAGTCAGTCATGCCAAGACAGGTTAGCTCCTAATCATTGATTCTGACTGGATGGCACATAACAAGCCTCTGGAGCAGAGAAACTCTGAGTCCCTTCTTCTATGACACTCAATTTGGGCATTTTGTTATCAGTCATTGCTGTGGATTTGGAACCTAGTCAGAGCTGACTCTCCAGTGGGTTTTCAGAAGCTGTAAATTGCATGGGAGGAGACTGCCCATGTAATAAAACGTATTGACACAGTGATGGTAACAATGGGCTCCTGCATCTTAGAGATCATGACTAACCAGGGTTCACATCTGTTGTACACAGGGTCCCAACAGGTCATAGGCAACTCAATGGCACCTAACAGCAGCAATTTAACTAAATGACAGGAAAAGGTTTTATTATCTTGAAGAGATTCTAGGTCAAAAACATTTAATTGAGTTTGAATATGACTATGGGGTTAGTAATTAATTCCCCTATTCGGGTTATTAAAATATTCCATGTAGGTGTGTACTTCAAAGTAAGGTGATCATTTAAAATGTCACAACACACCATCTTATATCTTTGAAAAATATAGTTTTGAGAAACGGTACTAAGGGTTTATTTGCTTTAACAAGCTGGTTTTTTTTTTTTAAATTTATGTTATTTCATTATTTTTTGTGTGTACCGTCAAATCAGATCTGACTGGTAAAGGAGGAGATTGTTCCTCCTTCTCCAGCAGATGCTTCGGAACTTTAGGAGTTTATGAATTTTAAATACCTTCTTTGTAAATGATGCTATATCTTTTGATTATTCATACTTACCTGACTGTACACAATTCTGTTATAAATCTATATAGGCAAATACTGTAATACACAAAAGCATATGCTTAAGAACCCAGTGATTATTATAACACGGCTAAGTTTACTTTTATTCTTTTGCCTTCCAATATAACTGAATATGTAGCAAGTTAAAATTTGTCAATAATTACTACTGAGAATTAAATTAGAAGATATAAAGGGAATGTTTACCTGGGTGATACAAAGCTTCATTTGGCTGCTAATTCAAAGGCTGGATGTTCAAGTACACCTGAAAGAACTTTGGAAGGAAGGCCTGGCAAGACAATCACCCAATGGAGCAGAGTTCTGACAAATGTGGGATAGTGAGTAGTGACACAGGCAGAATAGATGGCAACTGATTTGATTTTTATCTACTTAAGCACTTTCCCCAATTTCAAATTGTTTTGCCTAAAACACAAGACAGATGAGTTTTTCCACTTTTAACTTACAAAATTCAAATCCCAATTTCTCTTTTAAATTGTATGGGCTAAATCTGTCTTAATTCCTTTATTGTTCCTAATTATTTTTCAACTTTCGTAGTTTTTTTCCCCCTTTCTGAATCAGTAATGAATACAATGTTTTTGTTCTGTCTGTAAAGAATAGTACATAAACAAACATTTGTCATTGAATAGTTAAGAAAATTATTATAAGAGAGCTCTTGTGGCCTAGTGGTAAGAAGCTGTGCTGCAATCCCCAAGGTGCATGGTTTGAATCTACCAGATGCTCCGATGGAGGAGGAGGAATCTCCTCCTGTGTCAGTTGGATCTGATTCAATGGTACACAAGAAAAGGAAAAAAAACCAAAAAAACAAAAACAGCAACCCAGAAAATGATTATAGTTTAAAGGAGGTTAATTCTTATTTCTTTCTGAGAAATAGTATCAGCCATGCATTGATTAGTCAGTGGGTAAAACAAAACCAAATATTCGATTGAGCCCTGTGACTACTACTTCTGTTGTGAAAACGTAGCTTTGCATTCAAGAGACCTGACTTTGTATTCTTTTCCTATTCCTTCAGTGTCCCAGTTCAAATGCTTGCTGCTCTAACAGGTTAGAATTCCAGAACATTCCATTTTAAGACCTCCTTTATGATTCCCCTAAATCTAATGTTACTGTGATCTAAACCTCTACCACTGGCTCCTTCAATGGATCAGTTAGACATTTATGAAGAGAAGCTACCCCCGTCTGTAAGACTGCAGCCTAGGAAACCCTATGGGATAATTCAACTCTATTGCACAGCCTACTCTAAGATGAAATAGACTCAACTGTATGTAACATTAAGAAATTCATCTAGCTTAACCACACTGAATTTTAACTAGTAGGAAAATGTGCTACTTTTTTTGAAACTTACAAGTACAAGCTGCATATACATGATTTTGAGAATAATTTAATATTTCAATCTCAACTTCAACATACAACGACATTCTAAATCATTCTTTTGATTTAAAGCGGATCCTTTCAAGATCAAAATACCCACAGGCCATGAAGTTAGGTTTTTCACATTTTCCTTTTTTTAGAATAAACAAATGCACACCACAACGTCTCAACAGGTAAGGCAAATGCCATGAACGTGAAAACAGTTTACAATATACCACATCTAGAACCCAAGGGATGTGAATTCCAATTAAATAACCAGGTAACATCATGACAAGCTGGGTCTGCTGCGTCAAAAATGTCCTTTTAAGCTTCTTTTTTCTTGATGATCAGAGGTCCCACGTTGTCTCCTGTCTCTTCATTGTGTTTTATATGTGCCCCATCACAGAGAGGGAACTAGGAAAAGAAAGAGAAAATGTAAAATGTTTGATTAGGGAGGAAGGGCTGGGCAGGGAGAGAAGTGCAGCAATGAGTGAATGGAAATCCAAAATCTCTGTAAATGTTCATTAAAATTATTAAAAAAAAATTCAAATAAAATGAAAAAAGATGTTTGATTATAAAAAATAAATATTCAACAGAGTGGAAGGATGCTTACTTCACATATAAACATGTTATTTCAGTATATAAAGACTTCCCTTGGTCACTCAACAGATTTTCTTAAGAGCATATATGGACTATACACACTATGGAGGAGAGAAATCACCGTGTGGAAAATATACAAATGAACAATTCCATTTTCACTGTGATATCTGATTATGAATACTGAAAACTTTCCCCACATTTACGCATGTTACATTTCTCTAGTGAACCGCCTATGTCCAATGACTAATATTTTGTAACAATCTAAGTTGATTCTTTTAAAATAAGTTCACACATTATCCCTGTGCTGATCTTTGTAACAAAGTTTCTGCTAAAACTTCATTTTGCTTATTATTTTTAAAATTTTTCCATTTTCCTAAAAAGTATTTTCATTGTTCAATTATTTTCATTTAGTCTTTCATGAAAATTTCTTTCTTCTAGAGATGTAATAAGAGGTATTTTTGGTTTGTTTTTTTTCCCTTGATTTTGCACTTTAAATATAACTGACACTGGACTTCTTAATGGGGCATAAAGGAACTAAACGAGTTTCCCCGAGTGTGTTCCAAACAAGACAATTCTTAAGAGATACAGTGATTAGGTGCCACTGAGTTGACCTGACACATAAAATAAGTGGCAACCCTGCCCAAACTGGGCCTTCCTTACAATCTCTACTGTGCGTATGTCCACTGTCACAGTCACCCATCCATCTCACCAAAGCTCTTTCTCTCCTTCACTGATTATTTACTTTCTCAAGTACGATGCTCTACGCCAAGGTCTTGCCCCTCCTCCTAACATGCAGAAAAGCATCTGAGACCTAATCTCACCATTCCTGCTTCTAGGGAGCACCTTAGCTACACTTTCCCAAGACAGATTAATTTTTCTTTTTGGTGGTCCATGGTATATATAACTCTTTGCCAACACTACAATCAAAGGCATGAATTCTTTGTTCTTCTGTCCAACTTCCAGATGCACATGAAGCAATGGAAAACACTATGGTATAGGTCAGGTGCACCTCACTTGATAACTTACTCTCTAGAGTTTTAAACAGGTCCTTGACAGATTTGCTCAATGCAATACCTTGTGATTGCTGCTGCTATGGGTATTGACTGTGAATTCAAGCTAAAAAAGAAACAACACCCTTGACGACCTCTAGCTATAAGGAACAACTATTTTATTCTAGTATTTCCCAGGCTGACTGAACCATAAAAAAAAAAAGTGAATTTTGAAATCCATGAAAGCACACTTTTATAAAACAAAGTTCTGAGATTCTGTTGATTCAACATGAGAAGTTGGTGCTTTCCAAACTGGAATATTTTTATTCACAACTTTATCATAATAAATCCTATACATAAATGCTTATATATAAGTTTTACAGGATCTTGGAAGAAGTATACTCAGGATGCCCTTTAGAGACTACATCTAATTTACTCTAGGCATAAATACTATCAAGAAGGGACAGGCCCTGGAAAAGGACATCACACCTGAAAAAGTGGAAAAATCTTAAATGTGAAGAAGTGACTAAAACTAAGGGGCTAGCACAACTGAGATGGTGGGGATGGTGCAGGACTGGGCAGGGCCCATGATGAGTTAGGGCCCCAAGCTGGGTGCCTAACAACAACACAGCATTACTATACCAGGATTAGGACTGTGTTAGAAAGAGCTTTGATATGCACACCCATGTTTATCACAGCTTTGTTCACAATAACAAGGAGTTGGAAACAACCTAAGTGTCCATCAACAAATGAATGGATAGAGAAGCTTTGGTATAGTCACACAATGCATTGAAAAACAAGGAACTCATGCTATATTATTAAAAATGGGTGACACTGGAGGACATTATGCTGAAATATCTCAGTCACAAAAGGACAAATATGCATGGTGTCACTGTTGTAAAACAGGACTGACATTGGGTTGGGGGGAGACTGAGAAAGATGGGATAAATAATGTATACTGCATTGAAACAGATGAGGGAGAAACTGTTTAAAAGGGATATGTGATTAGGTATTATTGTCAAGGCTGCATAGTGGAGTGGACGTGGGGGGAAAGGATTGTAAAACAATGAAAGAATTTTTCCTTTACTTTTCAAAGAGAAGAGTGTGAAACCTATACTTGGACCAAGAGGCAGTTGTCAGAACAGAGCAGGGCAACACTGCCTGGTTCAAAATTGGGAAGGGTGTATGCCAGGGATGATGTGTCCTATCTCCATACCTTTTCAACCTGTATGCAGAACATTATCTGAGAGGCTGGGCTCTATGAGGAGAAGTGTGGCATTAGGATTGGTGGACGATCTATCAACAATCTGCATTATGCAGATGACACAACCCTGCTTGCTGAAACTGAGGAGGACCTCATGCTCTTACTGCAGAGGGTCAAGGACTGCAGCCTTCAGTATGGACTGAGGCTCAATGTCCAGAAGACAAAGATTCTCATCACTGGACCAACTGGCAGCATCAGGATGGATGGCGAAAAGACTGAGATTATTCACAGCTTCAGTTTGCTCGGCTCCACAGTCAACACTCTTGGTACCAGTAGCCAGGAAATCAAAAAACGTATTGCGATGGGAAAGTCTGCTGTTAGGGACCTCTCTAAAGTACTCAAGAGCAACGGTGTCTCTCTGGAGACTAAGGTGTGCCTGATACAGGCCATGGTTTTTGCAATCACTTGTTATGCATCAGAGAGTTGGACAATGACTAGGGAGGATAGAAGGAGAATTGACGCCTTTGAGCTGTGGTGCTGGAGAAGAGTATTGAATGTACCATGGACTGCCAAGAAAACAAACAGATTCATCCTAGATAGGGTTAAACCAGGCTACTCCTTGGAGGCAAGGATTCTGGGGCTTCACCTGACATACTTTGGACATGTTGTAAGGAGAGACAGGTCTTTAGAGAGGGACATCATGCTGGGTAGAGTAGAGGGACAGCGCAGGAGGGGAAGACCTTCTATGAGGTGGATTGATTCAGTGACTGGGGTAATCGGGATGGGTGTGTCAGAGGCAATGCGATTGGCACAGGATAGAGCAGGGTTTAGGGCTGTTGTACATAGGGTCGCTATGAGTCGCAAATGACTCGACAGCACATAACAACAACATTTATTCTTCTACATAAACTTTAAAATTTTTTAATCAAGTCCAATTTTATCTCTTGCTATCTCCTTTCTAAGGTCTCAAGTAGTCTAGACAGATGACTCCTCTTTTATTTTACATACCTTATGGTTACTGTACATTTCCTATCTGAATAACCCTGCTATATATAAATATCATTAAGTTTTTCAAGTTTATGTTCCTTAATGTTGTTGTTGCTTGCCATAGATAGGTAAATGAAATTCAAAGAAGAGTACAAGGGAAAAAAAATGAGGTTTACAGTAAAGAATGTGACAAATACAACTTTTTTTGCAGTAACACTAACAACCAATAATATGTGTGTGTAGTTACTTAAATATGGGTGTAGGTATTTGTGTATGAATATATGGTGCACATCTGTGGACAGAATAGATAAGCCACAAGTGATACAAGTATGGTGAATTCTTAAGACATACAGAGTGAAAAGAAAATTCTTTAAAATTCCAGAGTTATTGAATTGGTAGAGACTACACACTCCTGAGACCACTGCTCTGAGATACTATTCAAATTGTAAACCTAAATTATCCCTCGAGGTCACCTTTTTTTGGATTGACTCTTAGGAAACAACCAAGCCTCCTTGTGAGCAGTAACAAGTACCTTTGCTTTTTTTTTTTTTTGGTACCTTTGCTTGTTAAAGAGACCAAGTGGTCAAAAATTATTCTACAGTAAAGATGAGACTATTATGGTGTAGGGAAACTAGAATACTGGAAACAGTACAACTAGAATGGAATAAATGAAACAATGACACACTATGACATAGCAGCCACTGTTAAAAAGGAACGTCATTTGCTACTGTAAACTTTTATTTTAAACAGACATATAAAAAAATGTATCTTATTAAAAAAATCAGTGCCCTAAGATTTCAGTATTATTTAGCTGACACTAAAGCAATCCAATTTTAATTTTACTATTTGTATAGAATTCTGAGTAGCACTAATAAATTAATTTAAAATTACAGAAAAAACTCAAAGCGTCATCCTATATTTCCAGTTATAAGTTCTATCCTGGGACAGAGGCTATGCAATATATATAAATGCTATACTTTATCTAAAGTTCTTACATTAAAAAAGAAATGAGCTCCAGTTTCAGGTTTTTTCCCCTTGGCTCATATGAGGAAAGAGGCTATAAAAACCAAACTAAAAAGATTCCCAGAGCAAAGAACAGCATTTCTAAGTGACATATGTTTAATAAACAAACATATGATTTTACAGTGAGAATAAAGTTTACATTGTAACAGACTCAGCTTTATAAATAGCTCATGCAAAACATTTCACTGTTGATTATCCCACATGGGTTATAAAATGCATTTTAAAAATAAGAAATACTTCTTTTAGAAAAGCCTCAAATAATTACTGAAATAGCATGTTGAATTTTTATCTTTTTTAATCTCATGTTGATGATATTACAAAACTAATGAATTATCTAAATTCTTTCCTTCTATATATAAAATAGAGAAATAAAAAATGATTGTAAAATGTTAAAACTGAAATCATACACCTAAAATTAATACTTTAAAAAGTATACCCTACGAATGTCAAATGCTGGTGAGGTTGTGGGGAAACTGGAACCCTTATTCACTGTTGGTGGGGGTGTAAAATGGTGCAACCACTACGGAAGGCTGGATGGCGCTTTCTTAAAAAGTTGCAAACAGAAATACCATTTGACTCAGCAATTCCAACACTGGGAATTGACCCTAAATAAACCATAACTGCCACCCAAGCAGATATATGCACACCCATGTTTACTGTGGCTTTGTTCACAAGAGCAAAGAGCTGGAAACAACCCAAGTGCCCATCAACAGATGAATGGATAGAGAAGCTCTGGTATATTCACACAATGGAACACTATGCAGCATTGAAAAACAAGGACCTCATGAAATATTATGCCAAATGGGTGACCCTGGAGGACATTACACTGAGCGAAATATCTCAGTCACAAAAGGACAAATATTGCACAGGGCCACTATTGTAAAACGGGACTGACAGCAGGGTTGAGGGAAGACAGAAAAGGTGGGGAGGAATGATTTATATTGCATTGAAACAGATGAGGGAGAAAACTGTTTAAAAGGGACATATGAGTTGCTATTCTTCTCATGACAGAAGTCCAAAGTGAAGGTTACATAGTTGGAGGGGAGGGACTGCCTAACAATGAAAGAGTTTTTCTTTTTCTTTTCAAGGAGAAGAGTGAATTGGGGGGAGGAGGTGGGTAGGGAGAAAAGAGCAACAATGAATGACTGGAAACCCTAAAACAAAAAATAAAAAGAAAAACCTAGTTTTGCCTGAAGATGACAATTAACCTGTTTCTTTGTGCTCTTAAAAAAAAATAAACATTTTAAAAAGTAGTGAGTAAAAGATCATGCATATCTGTTAATAAATTTTTATGCTTTTGAAATATATGACTTTCATGCCTTTAAAACAAACAATAGGTTTGAAAAATAATTTTGTTCAAAGACACAGATATTTCTACTGACAGTTTCCTTCATTGTCATTTAATTCCATAAATTATTAATTTAAGTTAGAATCTTATCTCCCAAACTTCAGTGAAGGTGAGGTATTCACTAGTGGTTTCTCATTTTAAGTTACAGAAGAGATTTGAAAATGTTTTCTCAACTAGGATGAAATTAGTGATTTCAAGAAATGACTGCTGTTGTTGACTGTCTTCAAGTCGAAAACAACTCATAGCAACTCTGTTGTTTCTCAAAGTTCCTAAGAGTTTCTGGAGGCATGTTGTTTAGGAAGTGGATGCTACTTCCGCTTCCAAGTAGGGTGAAATCAGTAATTTCAAGAGATTATCATTGCAAGCAATTTTCAGAAATTATAATGTACATATCAGTGAAATAAATTTATTTACAATGTGAATGAGTAGTATACAGACAATAAGTTGCAGAATAATAAGAATATATTTTAGAAAACAGCTTGTTTTAATTTAACCCAGTTTGAATCCACCAGCTGCTTCACAAGAGAAAGGGAGGCAATCTCCTTCTGCGAGATTTATGGCTTCTGAAAAGTGGCAGGAACTAGGGGTTGGTTATGACTCTGGGGCACATAGCAGCAGCAGCAATACACAAGACAAAGATAAATTGGTGGCAAACAAATACCTTCAAATACAACCTACAAAGTGTAGTAGTTTTGCCATTGACAAACAAATGGATAGAAAAACGATGGTACATTCACAAAATGGAATATTATGCAGCTCTGAAAAATAATGAGCTCGTAAATCATTA
This sequence comes from Elephantulus edwardii, assembly GCF_000299155.1. NCBI lineage: Eukaryota > Metazoa > Chordata > Mammalia > Macroscelidea > Macroscelididae > Elephantulus > Elephantulus edwardii. The sequence goes on along the minus strand of NW_006399920.1, from coordinate 4,161,921 downwards.
TAGATGAGTGACCTGGAGGACATTATGCTGGGTGAAATATCTCAGTCACAAAAGGGCAAATATATTCAGATCCTCTGCTGGAGAAGGAGGGACACTGTCCTCCTGTACCAGTCAGATCCAATTTGATGGTACACATACACAAAAAATAATTAAATTTTCTAAAAAAATTTATTTATTTTTAAAATTATTTTGTGTGTGCACCGTCAAATCAGATCTGACTGGTACAGGAGGAGATTGCTCCTCCTTCTCCAGCAGAGCATCTGGTGGATTCGAACCATGCACCTCTGGTAAAAAAAAAAAAAATCCAGAAACAAAAGGGCAAATATTGCATAACAGCACTGTTATAAAACAGGACTGACATGGGGGAAATGAGAGGAGAATAGGAAAAGAGTAGATAAATCGTGAACACTGTATTGGAACAGATGAGGGAAAGAATTGTTTAAAAGGAGCATATGAAGTACAACAATGAATGAGTGGATACCCTAAGTTTCTGTAAACTTTCATTAAAATTAATAAAAAAAACAAAAGGAGCATATGATTAATCATGATATGTGAGACAACAATCTAGAATAAGAGGTTCATTGCAAAGTGGTCTGGGGGAGGGGAAGGGAGGAAAATATGCAACAATGAATGAATATTAAAAAAAAGAAAGTGAACAGGGGTGAGGGGAAGAAGGAAAATGTGCAACAATGAATGAATAAAAACCCAACTTTTCTCTAAACACAGTGTAACCATACTCTTCCTACTTCTTCACTGCAGATTCTTGTTTCCATTAATCCTTCTTACTCCTTCATGCCTCTGAGCTTTATCCCCTGGGCAAGTGCTGCCCTTTTGATCTTAACCTTATGTGCTCAACTATTTATTCTAAACAGTGAGTGGTGTTCAAAGGGTGATAGTCTTTGGACGAGGGGTTCCACCAGTTTCTGTCAGGCTAGTAGGCCTGGCTACTTTTATGTTTTTTAACTTTGTGCTCCATTTTTCACCCACTCGGTCAAGGATCTTCCACATTTGATCTTTTTGGAGTGGTCAGCAATGATGGCTGGCCCCATCTAATTCTTCTGGTCTCAGGATTGTGGAAGTTGAGATGCTTGTGTTTCATTCACCCTTTTGATGAAATGTTTCTTACTTGTTTTCGGTTCTGGACAGAAAGAGACTTATGGTTGTATCTCAGATGCTTATTCAGAGACTCTGAAGTAGGATGTAGAACACTGTCTCTGTTTATTATTAAACTGACTTAGATGTCTCCTGTGGCTATAGATCCTAAGGCTCTAGGACCAGCCATTCATTCCCTCAGGATGCCTGTTGATGATAAAGAAATTTACGTAACTTTTCCCACTGTTGGTTCTGCTATACACATGGCTGTACTCACAGTATATGCTAATATGAAAGCAGAAATATCATCTGTCAAACTCACGTGTATGGCCATAGATGGAGTCTTTTAAGTAGTCCCTATCTATTCCATTTTTCTTACCTACCTGACAATATTTCTTCCTTTTACTTATCCCACATTTAAAGTTATGATATTTTTGTTCTTATGGTGTTACAAGGTTAAGGAGCACTGGTGGCCTATGGTTAAGGAGCTGCACTGGCAACCCAAAGGTGGTGCTTGTCATATGTCCTTGAGTCGCTCGCAACTCATAGTGTACAACAGCCCTGAAACCTGCTCTATCCTGTGCCAACCTTATTGTCTCTGAAATACATATCCCTCATTACCCCAGGGACAGAATCAACCCATCTTATCAAGGGTCTTCCTTCTTTGGTGCTGTCCCTCCACCCTTCCAAGCATGATGTCCCTCTTCAAGGACTGGTTTCTCCTTGCAACACACTCAAAGTATGCCAGTTGAAGCCTCAGAATCGTTGCCTCCAAGAAGCAGCTTGGTCTCACTCTCTCTAGGATGAACCTGTTTGTTCTCCTGAGAGTCCATGGTATATTCAATACTCTTCTCCAGCACCAAAGCTCAAAGGCATCTTTTCTCTATCATCACAACTTTCTGATGTATAGCATGTAATGGTCAAGACTATGGCTTGGATCAGGCACACCTTAGTCTCTTGACTGACATTATTGCTTTTCAGTACTCTGATGAGGTCCCCGACTGTAGACTTTCCTAATAAAATTCATCTTTTGATTTCCTGGCTGTTGGTACCAAGAGTGTTGACTGTGGAGCCAAGCAAACTACAGCTGTTAACAATCTCAATCTTGTCATCATCTATCATGATGATGCCAATTGACCCAGTGGTAAGAATCTGTTTTCTTGATGTTAAGCTTCAGTCCATATTGGAGGCTGCAATCCTGCAGCAAGCACTTCAGGTCCTCCTAGGTTTTGGCAAGCAGGGTTGTGTCATCTGCATAACACAGGCTGTTGATGAATCTACCTCCAATCCTAATGCCACACTCCTCAAATGCCAGCCTCCCAAATGATCTGTTCTTCATATAGACTGAAAAGTTATGGAGATAGGACACCTCCCTGGTGTGTGCCCTTCCTGATTTTGAGGGCCATGATTCAAATCTACCAGCTGCTCTGCTGGAGAACAATGGTCAGTCTCCTCTCATGTGATTAATTGTCTGTGAAAACTTGCTGGAGAGTCAGTAACGGGTTGGTTCTGACTTAACAGTATACACCAACAAGAAGAAGATTAAATGATCTTCCTTGCCCTATCTATTTTACCTGTAACATTTAAAAAAAAAATAGTAAGGCTTAGCATCTTTCTCAAAACTTTGTATTTGTACTCATTAGTGGTATTCTATTTCCCAAGAAGGTGGCTCACTAACTTAAAATTGCTGCGATGCAAGCCCATCTCTGACTAAGGAGGAAAACAACAGTTATGAGGTCTCTGATACTACTTTAGTGATCAATCTATACCATTCTTAAGTATTTACTTTAATAAAATGTAAGACAAATACAGTAGGAAAAATGTAAAAGCAAATAAAGATTTTACAAAACTGTCCTTATTTAGGCCGGCCAATGAGTGTAACCAATAGTCATGATACTGTTTCTAAGAGGAAACAGTCAAACCACTTGCACACTTCCAACCAGTTAACAGAATGAAAACTTTGCATAACGAATACACCTCTAACCTTCCTAAACAAGATAAAATAGAGAGAAAAACAAATCCTAAAGGTGTAAATCAAATACAATTATTCCGTACAGCATGTTTGGCTGCTTTTCAATTCAACTGTTAACTGACAAGTCCTTTTACTATTTTCTGGGTTTATATCCTGGTCTGCAGACTTAAACTCTCTCCTACCTCCAAGGCAGCCACCACATTAACTCTGCAAATGATGTAACCTACCTGGGATGGGCAGATGACGACAAGAGTCTAGCAAGATCATGTTAGGAAACTTTAAAAAATGTGAGGTGAGACACACACAGGAAGCGAGTAGCGATTTCATTTTTAGAATGAATTAGCATTAAAGGTTCTGTCACATATAACATCGTATTTGAGACTAGTTTTTAAAAAGGTGCTTAAAACATGTTCTAGAATAAACACAACTAGCATGCTGAAGGAAAAAAAATGATTGACTATAAACTAAATGGAACCATCTAAAGAAAGATATTAGTTACAAGTCCCTATGAATTGGCTGCAGTTGTGAAACTTGGCGCCTCAGAAAGCATAAGAATGTAGGGAGTTTCCAAAGGTGGCTGAAGATTAAGGACGTCTATTAACCTGAATAATACTCAAAGTGAACTCTGGTATCTGTGGTATTTTAACTGTTGTTAGTTGCTATGGAATTGATGCCTATGCCATGTGTGAAGAGTACAGCTGCTCCCTAGGGTTTGCAAGGCCGTGAAAGCTTGAAAACAGATCACTAGGTTTGTCTTCTAAGGGGCATTTGGCTAGGCTCTAACTGCCAGTCTTTTGGGTGGAACAGAAGGCAAGTGCTTAACCATTTAAAAGTGTCTCCATGGACTCCTCAAAGTGAACTCTTAAGGGTTCATACATAAAATTTTCTGTGAAAATTCAGCAATGACAAATCCTAGACACAAAGAGGACTGCTGTTGTTGTTAGCTGCTGTCAAGTGCGACCCCAAGTGACCCTATGCAACAGTTCTGAACTCTTCTATCTTGTGCCATTCTCACACTTCCTGACATACTAGAGCCCCATGTGGTAGTCATAGCGTCAATCCACTGGGTTGAGTTTCTTCCTCTCCTTCTCTAACCATGTCTTTCCTACCATCATGTCTCTCTCCAAAAAATAGCCTCTTCAGCCCAACAACAAATGAATGGATAGAGAAGCTGTGGTATATTCACACAAATGGAATACTATGCTGCATTGAAAAACAAGGAATTCATGCAATATTATACAAAATGGGTGACCCTGGAGGACATTACACTGAGTGAAGCATCTCAGTCACAAAAGGACAAATACTGCATGGTGCCACTGTCGTAAAAAAGGACTGACATCAGGGTCGGGGAGAGACTGAGAAAGATGGATTCAATAATGCATACTGCATTGAAAAAGATGAGGGAGAAAACTGTTTGAAAGTGATATGTGATTAAGTATTTTTGTCATGACAGGAGCCCAGAGCAAAGGCTACATGGTGGAGTGGAGCTGGGGGAGGGTTTGTAAAACAATCAAAGAATTTTTCTTTTACTTTTCCAAGAGGGTAGTGCACTAGGGGGGAGGGCTGAGAGGGGAAAAAAGTGCAACAATGAATGAATGGAAATCCAAAGTCTCTGTAAATTTTTACTGAAATTAATAATAAGTTTAAACAAAGCATAAAAAACAGCCTCTTCTATTAATATGCCTGACGTATGTGAGGCAAAGCTTTATTATCTTTGCCTCCAAAGAGCATCCTGGCTGCACTTTTGCCAAGACATATCTGTCTGTTCTTTTAGCATTCCAAGGGGTATTCAGTACTCTCTCCAACACCACAGCTCAAAGGCATCAATTATTCTGTCATCCTTATTCATTGTCCAGCTCTCAGATGCATAGCAAGTGATCAGAAAGACATGGCCTGAATCTGATGCATCTTAGCCCTCAAACCAACCTCATTACTCCTCAGTAACTGAGAGATCCCTAACTGCAGACTTTCTCAGTGCAATATGTCTCCTGATTTCCTGACTGCTGGGACAAAGAGTGTGGGTTGTGGATCCAAGGAAGATGAAGCTGTTGACAGTTTCAATCTTTTTTCTATCTATCATGATGTTGCCTATAGAACCAGTGGAAGAATTTTTGTTTTCTTACTGAAGGCTGTATTCTTTGATCTTCTGTAACACCCATTGCCATATTTCCTGAAATGTTTACATATATTCAGAGTCTGAAAAAATTCTTCCATTATTGACACTTGGACATAAATTCTAGCCTAACCTGTTTAAATTACAACATTCAATGTCAACTGAAAGTCTTAATTGCTTAAAACCAACAGTCTTACTATCATAGTTCTAGATGTCTCTGCACTACCAACTATTTGATTTTCCCCTCCTTTTTTCCTATTGTGAAGTCATGATACCATTAGTTTTCTTCCATCCATTCTAGTACATTTCATCTTCTTTACTGGCTCTTGTTCCTTTTTTCAAAATGCAGAACACTCTCTACGACTTCATACCTTGTCCTTGATTTTTATCGCTGTTACGGGTCTCTTGCATTCCGAGGCTTGACTCATCAGTTCTGATCTCTATCTGCAGCCCTGATGTCTCAATTTTAGTCCCACATTTCAGTCTGCTGTACATTTCCATTTAACTGTCACCTCAAATTCACACTTTGAAACAGAACTTCTTGTTGTTGTTGTTAGTATGATCCTAAAAAAATAAGCTCTTCATCCTTGGTTTGTTGTTATTGCCTCTGAGATGAGCACAACTCAGAGTGACTCTGAACAAAAAGCCTAAAGTCTTTCTATACCTATAGACATTTATCAAAGTTCATAAGAGTTTCCAGAGGCATGCTCTTTCTCTTCTAATCCCTACATGCTTACAATCTCCAATGAGATGTAGCTTCTCTCCTGTGCTTCATAACATATCCCTCTGGTCTCTTCCTCAAAATGCTTCATGTATCTGCGCATTTCTCTCCAGTTTCACAGCCAGAAACCTGGAATAAATATCACAAGGTGCTCCAGTGGCCTAGCTCATATGGAGTTGCACTGCTAAGCCAAAGGCTGTTTCTCTCTGGTTGCTCAAGTTCACCAGCAGTTAGGAGGGAGAAAGACAGGCGATCACCTCTTGTGAAATCTCCAACTTTGGAAACCCAATGGAGAATCAGCTATAAGTTGCTTCCAACTCAATGACAATGAGTCTGATGAATATATGGTTACAAATGAACCCCCTGCCACCAAACTCCCTGACATCAGTACAATGCCTTCACAGTAGTCGGAAGGTGCAAGAACCAGTGTATACTCTTAAGTAATAATTCAAATTTCATCACAGGATTTCTTTCTAGTAGATTTTGAAAACAGTTCCTAATATGTGCTGTTTTATGCAAATACTACCAATCTTTCTAGGGGCAATCTACTTCCATGTACATCTCTATGTGTTCCCAGAAAATTCTAGTGCATGGTATAAGCTCTCCCTCCTATCTTCTTTTTATATGTGAGAATGACATCCACTATGCACATTTAGAACACTGTTTTACTAAACTTTTCTCAGCATTTTATATGCTGTAGATAAGAGATCAACTCAAAGTTACTCACAAAGAACTATCATCATAACATCAACTTAGACGTTCACTGTGGCATTATATTGCATGTTTTGGAGAGCAATGCGAGTTTATCTTAAAAAAACCACAACAAAACAAAATCATAACTCATCACTGAAACAATCTAGTTTACAGAATATTATTGGGATATTATCTTTCAATAACTTCACTAGTACTTTTTCACAGCCTCACTGTTAATATCCCAAATGAACAATGCTCTTAAGGTGTAACTTGTAATGGGTCTATTAATATTTGGCATGTGGTTGGAATCCACCAGCTGCTTCACAGGAGAAAGATGAGCAATCTCTTCCCATGTGATTTACAGCTTCTGAAAATGCACTGGAGGGTCAGCTATGAGTCAGTTCTGACTCAACAACACACAGCAGCAGCAGCAGCAGCAGCAGCAGCAGCAACATAAGTACATTAAGAAGTTTTGGACACAAGGCATGCTCTAAGTCTTGTAGTACTAGACTGCAGGATATAAATTTTATCACAGGGAAGGCACACTAGAATATGCTTTCCTTTACCTACTATGTGGCTTGATCCACTTTCGTACTTTTCACTGTGGGACGATATCTTCAACACAATGTGCTTTCACAAACAGGTAATTCATGATATAGTCTATTTTCTTGGGCTATATAACAGTGTCTTTAGTGAAACGTATTTTATTTGAATGTTAATAGTGCTATGCATCAGAAAGCTGACAATGACTAGGGATGATAGAAGGAGAATTTATGTGTGGTGGTACTAGAAAAAGTTACTGAATATACCACGGACTGCTAGGAGAACAAACAGGTTCATCCTAGAGAGGGTGAAACCAGGCTGCTCTTTGGAGGCAAGGATTCTGAGGCTCTGTCTTGACATACTTAGGGCATAATGCAAGGAGGAACCTTGGAGAGAGACATCATGCTTGGGAAGAGTGGAGGGGCAGGGCAGGAGAGGAAGACCCTGGATTAGACGGATTGACTCAGTGACTGAGGTAACAGGGGTGTGTCGGAGATGAGATCAGCTCAGGATAGAGCAGGATTCAGAGCTGTTGTACATAGGGTCACTATGAGTTGCAGGAAACTCAACGGCACTTAACAACAGTGGTTGCACATATAACACTTTTAACCTATTTCTCATAACAACCCAGAAATTCTGAAGTCATTTAGCATATGGAGTCTTTCAATATGAGTTCAGGTGATGATATTATCCCTTTTAGATAGCTGTCATCATTACTGAAAAGCTGTAGCTATCATAGATAAGATTTCCAAAAGGACGTTGATGGAATGCAATTCTTCTAAAATAATGTTTCCACACTGTATTTTTAGATATTTAACTACAAGAGCAAGAATGTAAAGTAATGCTTAGGATATAGAGTCAATATATTTATGAGTGAAGAAATTCTTTAAAAAGAAGTTTCTGAGACTTGCTCTATGACCCAGGGCCTTGAAAGCTCAAAAAAAGAAATTTAGTTTATTTGTTTCTCTTTGTGAACTTGCTATGGATTCTTTTACCTGGGATAGCAGAAGTAAAGATTGATTTGGGAGTAACTTCTAAGGGTAAACAAGCAATTTTTCTCTTATTTGATCAAGAATAGTTTTAACTGAAATGAATGATGTAATGAGTATGATGTAACTTCACCATACAGGGGCTGTACCTTTTCGTAAATACATTCTTGAAAGGAAAACAGAAAAGATTGGGTATCATTAAAAAAAGAGGATTGTGATAAAGTTTGACGAGACAGTTTAAAAAGTGGGGTAATGTTAAAAAAAGGCCCAGATGTAAAGGACTGGCTTTGCTCACCTTTTTGGATCTCCAGCAACGGCAGTACACAGCTTTATCTCCCAAATCCTCCATGTCAAAAGCATGAACTACTTTGGGGTTGTCTTTCTGGATGTGAAGATTTACCATGGCCTTGTGGCGATGATCTTTGACATAAAATTTCTTGTAAGCTAGGTAACCAATTGCAGCTGTCCCAGCGGCCACAGTAACTGCTGCGATCCATTCCACTACAGCCGGGAAGAAAAACAGGAATCATCATCAAGACCAAAATATGCACAAATAAACGAACAAGAATGTTCAGGAAATGTCAGTTTTGGAGTACTAAGTGTTCCCACAGTCAAAGGTTGCCAAAAGACAAAGGTTAACCAGTGATCAGAACACACTGGTGTAGTGGCCCTTTGCAAGACTCCCCAGCCTTTAATGAGGCAATGGTATCTTATGCATTAAGTTGCATAAAGAAAAGGGAAAAATGATCCTATAGATAAAGAGGAAAAACAGGTTTAGTAATCTTTTATATAAACAAAGTTTAAAATGACACATGACCCTAGAGACACTCAATGCTTTAAAAACAAACAAAAACACAAATTTTTATCACAAAGATAAAAAAAAAATTCTAGAGGCAGTTATGTTAACAAAATGACTCATCAGAGTTCATTTAAATAGTTAGGCCCCTAAGTGATTTTAAAATTATTTAATTTGCCAAAATGCTTATTTGCAACTACTGCATGAATCCATTAATGGAACTGGTATTGGATAGAAAATAAAGAGGAAGGGGAGCCCCAGTGGCCTTGTGGCAAGAAGCTGCGCTGCAATCCCCAAGAAGCTCTGTTCAATCCACCAAATACTCCATTGGAGGAGGGACAATCTCCTCCTGTGCCAGTCGGATCTGACTTGATGGTACACAATAAGGAAAAAAGAAAATGAAGAGGAATAAACTCAGAAAGTCCCTCTTGATTTCAACATTGAAAGAAATATATCTAGAAGAATTCTGGGCTTCAAAGCCATTCAAAAGGTGGTATTTTTTATTTTTCCCCAATTTCAAAGTGCTTTCTCAGGAAAACAAAAATCAGAAATGCTGTAATTTCGTATTTCATAGAAAATGACTAATACCATTACAATAAAAACTTCCCTGTGATAAATTCTAAATTTCTGCTATCTACCAGTGGTTGACAATCTGACTTCCCTGTGCTATTTTAAACTGGATGCCATTATTTTGTTTAATTATATTAACCACAGGCCATCTAAGCTAAGTTTTCCATGTAGGTTTTTGAGGAGTTCTTAGAAACCCAAACACTTAACAACTACCCCAATTCCAAGGGCTGATGGAGAGAAGAAAGTGCAGCATAGTCTGGTTAGCCTCAGTCTCAGAGGAGGGTTGTCTATTCCCAGCATGGAGTGGGCTGTAGGAAGAAGGTGAACAGGGGTCAGGATAAACACTCTGGACGGCTTCCCAGGACTTCCTGGGTCAGATCTTCACATGTTTCAAGTAAGTTCCCAGACTATCAAGTAAAGCCCCAGAGAGTGAGTACACAAAACACATTCCTGTCCAAATATAAACATATACATAACCAGTAATTTACTGCATAATTGCCCAGTTGAGTAAAAGAATTCTCATTTCCCTAATATGATCCAGTACTGCCTTACACAACACTGGAGTGCAATTTCATACAAGTCTAATGGAAAGGACATCCAATCTCATATTTAGTCCTTTAACTGTGGTTTTCTAGTTTATCTAAAAATTTAGTTTTTATCAAGTGTTTCTAATTACATGCTCCTTGAATTCTATTTTCCACTACAGGAGTATTTTTCTCCATTTTTTTCCCCTCTCCCTACATTTCCATTCCTCCTTGTTATATTCCCCTAAAAGAAACATTAATGTCTTTTCCAGGTGCTCTGCAGGACTGAACAAACAAGTTAATAAATCATTTGACAACTTCAAGCCTTTAGCCTCTTTCGAGGGTGTTTTAAATGACACGTTTTGTGCAGATTTATCTTGACCTTTAGTGCTGCTTCATGGTATTTTGTGTAGTGATTCCAAGCAGTCTGCAAATTTGCACTGATTTCTAATCATTTTTTGAAGCAATGTTTACCAAGAAATTTCCTTGAGAAAATAATCCCTGTAAGAGGAGTTCTAGAAAGCCAATGTCTGGCTAATCTAAAGCAACTATCTAATGCACCTATCACAAAACATTGCTTTGCATAGTGTTAAGTCCAATGCTTGCTAAATGTTAGTTGCCTTCAGTAAAAACTACAAGGGGACAATCCCTCAAGAGATTAAAAGGACACAATTTGATAATTGCTTTCAGCTTAATTACAACCTACTTTTCAGGTGAATTACGAAGTACTCTCTAACACATTTGTTTGGATGGTGCCTTAACTAGTTGCCCACAAGTCGACCCGGCCTCATGCCAACCCCGTAAGTGCCAGAGTAGAACTGTGCTCCAGAGAGGCTATTAACGGCTGATTTTTCAGAAGTAGGTCCTGGGCCTTTCTTGCAACCTGCCTCAGGGTGACCTTGAACCTACACTATTTCAGTTACTAGTCAAGCATATTAACACTGCATAACCCAGTGATTCCTTGATGGCACTCAACACAGGGGAGAGTCTTGGGACCAAATAGTAACTAGATTTGGCTATTATTGTGACTTGACAGAAAAGGAAAATCTTAACTAGTATTTCTATCTGCAATTCTTGATAGACCAAAGTTATCTCTCCTAGCCATTAATGTGTCCTACGACTCTTGTTTTTAGATTACTAACTGAATACACATTGGGGCATTCCCTGTCCCTCTACCCCAAGTCTTTACTTTCTCTTATTTTTTTTTATAATGAAAAAGACGAAGTAATATAGAAAACAGGCAACTACTAAGGAATCATCTAAAAAACAGGAGCCAACCCTAGCAATTATCCAAAATATCTATCCCTTGAGGAATCAAAATATGTACTGTGACTCTGTCCTACAAGAAAAATTCATTTATAATCCTATACAAACATCATACATTGGGCTGTATGCATATTAGGAAAACAGCTTTATTTGCTTAAACCGAGTTTGGCAGAACCACAGTGCTAGCTGACTTAAACTTTTTCCTTCACAAACCTTTAACTCTTTAATTAAGAACAAAGGAGAGTTCCCAGCAGCTACGTAATGCTTCTAGTTTATCATTTCATTACTTCAGCCTGAATCAGGTTTTTCTGGTAATAAGTTTGGATACAACTGGCAAGGTTAAGAAAAAGGAAGTTACAGAGTGACAGATTCAAATGATGGACTTCTAAGCTGATAATTGATGTTGTTATGTGCCGTAGAAGCGACTCATAGCGACAATTATGACAAAGAATGGAAAAACAGAGACAGTAATAGTTAATAATAGTAAACAATGAACCCCAAGCAGCATTCAGCCCAAATGAATAGGGTGTTGTTGCTGTGGAGTCAGAGCTGACCCATAGCTGACCCTCCAGTAGGTTTTCAGAGCCAGTTGTTGTTGCTGAATTCACCTGGATTTAGTTTGGTTTGATTACCTTACGTATGCTGTTGTTCCAGGCAACTCATAGAGATCCTATGCCCAATAGCTCTGAACCCTGTCCTATCTTGAGCCAATCTCACTGTCTCTGACACATCTACACCCATTACCCCAGTTACTGCGTGAATCCATGTCCTCCAGGGTTTTCCTCTCCTGCACTGACCCTCCTCCCTTCCAAGCATGATGTCCTTCCTCAAGTACTGGCCACTCCTTGCAACATGTCCAAAGTATGTCAGATAGAGCTTCAAAATCCAAATCCTTGCCTCCAAGAGGCAGCCCGATTTAGCCCTCTTCTGGCATCCTGTTTATTCTCTTGGCAGTCCATGGTTTCTTCAACACTATTTTCCAGCACCACAACTCAAAGGCATAGATTCTTCTTCTGTCATCCTTAGTCATTCTAGCTCTCTGATGTGTAGCAAGTAATTGTGAAGACCATGAATGGCATGGAACAGGCACTCCTTAGTCTCTAAACTGACATCATTGCTCTTTAGCACTCTGGAGAATTTCCTGACAGCTGATTCTCCCAATGCAATTCATATTCTGATTTCCTGATTGCTGATGCCAAGAGTGTTAACTGTGGAGGCAAGCAAGCTGAAATTGTTAACAATCTCAATCTCTTCTCCATCTATCTATCATGGTGTTGCCAACTGGCTCAGAGGTGAGACTCTGTCTTCTTGGGTTGAGCTTTAATCCATATTGAAGGCCACAGTCCTTGACCTTTTGCAGCAAATGCTTCAGGTCCTCCTCCTCAGCAAGCGAGGTCATATCATTTGCATAATATAGGCTGTTGATGAGTCTTCCTCCAATCCTGATGCCATAGTCCTCCTCATAAAGCCCAGCCTCCTGAATGATCCCACATAGACTGTAAAGATATGGAGACAGGGCGCATAGCTGATGCACTCCTTTCCTGATTCCTTGCTCTGTTCTGAGGACTGCTTCCTGGTCCAAGTATAGGTTTTACATGAGCACAACAGGTGTCTGGGATTCCCACCGGGTGGAATGAGGTTTTAATACAATAAGGTTAACTGTTTAGAAGAGGCCCTGGTGTTAGGGACATCATTGCTAATGTCAGATGGATCTTGGCTGAAAGCAGAGAGTACTAGAGGAATATCTATCTGTTTCACTATGAAAAGGCTTTTGACTGTATGGATCACAACAAACTGTGGCTAACACTGACAAGAATGGAATCCCAAAACACCTGATTGTGCTCATGCAAAACCTATCAGAGGGAGGAAACTGCAGTAAATAGGGTGTAGGTTGATTAAAAATGAGCACCACAATCTCAGAATCAAGAAAGGACTTTAACAAGTCCCAATTTGTCAAGTTATTTTGCTTGGCAACTTTCAGACATTATTTCAGAATTGAGATCTAGGAAAATCCTGAGTATTATTTCTGCCTCTTCTTGTTTATTTTCACTTTCCTTTTTCTACAGACATCTCTCAGACACAGTTAATCTTAAAAATATATTAAAACCTAAAAAAAAATAATATATATATATATTAAAACCTCCCCCCCCCCCCCATCTTATATACCAAACTTTTCCATCTACACCAATACCATCAATGTTAAACCAAACAGGAAAAGATAACATTTCTACTTACTAAATATTTTTTGGCTTTCATTCTTAAAAGTATTCAGACTGAGAAAAAACCACACAAGCCTCTTCAAAACCCAACATCTCTGCTTTTAACTTATGACTTGGAGTTTTATTTCAGTGTAGGGTTATTATGTGCCATCGAGTCACGTGAGACTCATAGCGACCCTGTGTACAACAGCTCGAGCCATTCTGTCTCCGACACACCTACCACCATTACCCAAGTCACTGAATCAATCCATCTCATCCTGGTCTCTTGCTCTGTCCCTCTACCTTTCCAAGCATGTCTCTCTCCAAGGACTAGTCCCTCCTTACAATACTCACCCTGCTGCTTTTTCCTTTAGCCCCTTGTACACTAAGAACTGTCCAGTCAACTGCCACAGAATCAGAATGTTTCTCCCAAGGGAGGGGGTGGGGGAGTTGTGTTTAAACCAGGGCTTCAGACTGGTAACTCTCATGTATACCTGGGGATCTCATGAAAATACAGATTCTGATTCAGTTATATCCTGTGGGTAAATGCAAATTCTAAGCAGTGGGTGGAACCAGAATGAACTGGTTGCAAAGCCCTGATGTAAACTCCTCCCTTCCTTACAGATGGTAGGTACTTTTTCCCTCTAAGACCTGGCCTTATTGTTACTTGCTTTTGAGTTAACTGACTCAGTCAGAGCTGATCCGCCAGGTTTTCAGAGAAGTATATCACGTGGAAGATTGTGTGTGTGTGTGTGTGTGTGTGTAATTAGTGCCAATAAAAGACAAGGATATAAAAGTTAAAGAACAAAAACATATAAAAATGTAGTTTTGGTTATATGATATGCAGTGTTTGGGATTGATAAAGCAATCCTACTTTGTAACTTGAGAGTGGTAGAAGTGGTGTTATGTGCCCTTGAGTCCGAACTGACTCATATCTGACTCCTAGCTTTCTTTCAGAGGCTGCAAATGGAAGAGAGTGTTCATCTTTTTCCTGTGGTGTAGGTGGTAGATGTGAACTACCTGTCTTAGAGCTGGCATCACAATAATCCCTTACCATTCTGCCACCAGAGCTCCATTACCTGAAGGGTAAAGCAGAGTAAAAACAAAGATGAGGCTGTATCTAAAAGCCAGGGGCTGATGATTCAAGAGCAATGGGCATCACTGGTTAAGGGAAGGGCGTAAATAAATAGCAAACACAGGCATGTGGAGGAAAGAGGGTGAAAACAGTTTCAGAAATGGTTTCTTCTTGATAAAAATAAAGCCAGGCATTGGGACTGAAAGATTTCAATGAGTTTTGGAGGTATCGAGGAGCAGGACCTTGGAGAGGTTTCCTACAGGTTTTTTAATAGACCAGGAGGAAGTATATGAAAACTGGAAACCCTATGGCAGTGGGAGCTACTCGGTCTCAAAAAGCCTTACATTCATTGCTGCTGAGTGAAAACTGACTCACAGCTGACCTTCCATTGGGTTTCTGAGACTGTAAATTGCACAGGAGAAGATCACCCATCTTTCTTTGGGTTAACAGCACAGTTCTCTACGGACTAGGTTACCCAAGCTCCACTTCAGGTCAGAAACCATAATAAATGAATAAGTATTATTCATGAAAGAAGTATTAAGACTCATGTTATTGATCAGAACCTTTTCACTTTCCAATCAGTAATGCTCATCACCATTACTTTTTTTTATACTCTATCCACTACTCTTTCTGAATGTAAGAACTCTACACACACACACACACAGTATTTTATTTTTTACTGAGCAAATACATATGTAACATTGATGGGAATCATTCTAAGGCTTTTATAATTACTAATTCAATTAATTGAGAAAAGAGGTAGATACGAACATGTGGGCACTGGTTTAAGAATTAAGAGTTGAACCAAATTTTATAGGATTTCAAGTAAAGTTACAAGATAAATCCACAAGGCATTCTTTGCCCCCTCACTGTATTTGAGGAAGAAGTTACTGGGAGAGAGGTTGGGTCTTACTGTTGTTGTTGTTATGTGCCGTCGAGTCGCCTGCGACGCGTGCGAGAAAGGCAGGGACAACACTGACACTAAAGTTAACTCTGCAATAAGGGATAGACCTTTAACTTGCTGGTCTGTCTGATACTTCTCTAAATCTGAACATTCACATTGAGACAGACTAGGAAGAAGGATTGGCCACCCACTTCTGAAATAGCAGGCCTCTGAAAACCCTATGTGTGGGTCTTACTGTGTAAGTCTTAAAAAAACTTCATGTGCTTAGTTTTTTTCCTTACAGTAAAGTTGACGACTTCATATTTAAGTTATTGGCTCATTTCACCAAGTAATTTCCTATTCCTAAGAAAACTGTTAACTGTTGGGAAAATAACTATCGAATGTACCCTGGTCTAAAAATAAATGAAAACAAAAAAGTTTTCATTCTCGGGCAGGTAGTAGTAAGTCCTACGGGCTAACCTATTTCACTTTTTACCGTATACTGTACTCCACGAGGAGTTTTAATATCAATTTATACAAAATGTCCCATTTTAAACAACAACAAAAATGTCTTTTGGCCCATCACACACTTGAGTAATCAATCAGCTTCCTTATAAAAAATTAAAAATAACAGTGATGTATACCACATTAACATCTTTACATAGTAAGTCTTACTCTTGAGGAAATGAGTATGTCAGCAACAATAACTCCCTATTTTGAATGGGAAAAAAATTAACCAAAAAAACAAACAACACACCAAGGGAAGAAATGCAACCAGAATGCTCCTTAGAGGCAAGGATGGTGAACACACACTTTGGGCATGCTATCAGGAGGTGACAGTCTTTGGAGAAAGACATCATGTTGAGAAAGGCCAGGGAAAGAGAGGAAAACCAAAGGACGGATTGACACAATGACTGTCAAAATGAGCTCCAACATATTAGAAATCGTGAGCATTAAGCTAAGTTTCTGGTGTGTTTATCATGGGGTCGCTATGAGGGCTCAAAGGCACCTAACAACAAAGGAAGCACATGATATGTGTAATTTTAAAATTTTATTATTTTGTGTGTGTGTGTGTACCGTCAAATCGGATCTGACTGGTAGAGGAGATTGCCCCTCCTTCTCCAGCAAAGAATCTGGTGGATTTGAATCATGTGCCTCTGAGATTGCAATGCGACTTCTTGCCACTAGGCCACCAGAGTTGATAGTATCATTTTAAAGAAATGTTTGTAAAGCCCTGAGTAGAAGTTAATGATGTCATGCATTATTACCCTCACTCTTCTGCAGGGTAAATTCTGTCCATAGAAGGTAATTTTCCTATTTATACAATCTACCAGTCTATTGTAAAGCTAGGATTCCCATTGGCAGGACTTTTACAACACCTGACACTCTAGATGCTCAATACTTACTGAATGAATCAACAGACTATTCTACTAAATTATGGGCAATCTTTTTACCTTTGCTCAATTACTATTACAGGTAAACAAGCCTTGGGGTGTACAGTTTCATATCTGGGCAAAGAGCTCACACATATCATGTAATTTGGCCAGTTTTATATTAACAATTACACCACCAGTAGGAATCACTATAGGGTGGAACTCCACCCTAGACGACTTGTATAAAATTTATCTTCATTTTTATTGGCCTTCTACGAAGTGGTGTTTTTAAAGGCGATGTACTAGCAGAAAGGAAGCAAGGCGTAGAAAGCTGAAGGCTCTCAAAAAGAATCGGTTTTCAATCCTCTCTTCTGTATTTACTGCGAAAGTCGCCAGATGCCGTGGGGCGGCGCAGGGAGCATAATAAACTGGGAACAGCAGATTGCGTTTTTCTCTTAAAAAAATGGTACAAAACTAAAATCAGATTACTCATGCATCACTTCAGGATTGCAGCAGGAAATGAACGTCCTGATTCCACGCTGCTTTAAACATGAGAAGGGAGTACAGTTCCTCCCTCACTTTCTTTTTCCAGGCCCTGTGTCGTAAAGAACACCGGCGGCTCTGGGAAGAACATGGAAAGCTCTCTGCAGCGTTATTCCAGTTCTGCGTAATATTCCTGCACTGCCTTCTCGCCACTTCTGTCCAGTGACACCGCCGATCCACACCCTCACCTCTCCCCCTTCCCCAGTCCACCCCAGAGCCCACGATGGGGCCGAGCTCATGCCCTTGTGCATCTCAAGGTTACAACACTGGCGAGCGCGCAGGGCACTGGTAACAGCTGAGGACGCCGCAGGTGCGCAGGCCGCCAGCCTCACCCGCTCCCGGGCCCCACTTCACCTCGTATGCCGGAATTTGAAGCCAGACCCATGGCGCCGTCCCTCAAAAGGTGGGTGCACAGGATACTGAGCACAAAGGGAGTTCACACAGACAGCGGCAATAAAGGCGTGAGGAACGTCCTAAGGGCACAGACACAGGGCAGCGACCGCGCAGGCGCCACGGCCGGCAGTAAGCACGTGTTTGGTTTCGCCCTCTGATTGATGCTGAGCATGCGCACAGCCTCTGCCCTAGCCCTTAAGGAAGAGTCTGGGTTTTCACAACGATGGTGGAGGGCGGGGCGGGGGAAGAGCCCTATGAAGGGAGCAACTGAGCTTGCGCAAACCTAAGGGGCGTGGCCGGGGAAGAATTGAGATTTCAGGCCAGCTATTCCTCCCTTTTCCAGGTGTGTACGTTTATAGGGACAGAGAGGACAGGTTCTAGTAGGACATTTGCCTGGATCAGATATCTAAGATTTTACCCAGCATTTTCTTCTTGCTCAGGCCAATACCTACAAGACTATAAATCAAGTTTTCCTTTAAGGTGCCAGTGTCAGACACACAGCAATCCCAGCAGAATACCTTGTAGAAAACTGTTCTTAGCTGCTCAGCATGCTGCCTTTCCTTGGCTAATGACCTGATTAGTCATGAGGACCTTGGAACATGCACTACCTAAGGGTCTGATTGAAAGAGAAGAAATAACTGCTCATTTCTTTAAAATGTTCATTTTAAAAATTCACATTCTTTCTCCTTACATTCTCCAATTAGTGTCGTTTCCAAATAGGGTGACTATATGGAAAGAAAGACCAGGGTTAACTTGAAGGATGTTCTAAAGGTGTGTTTGCCAACAAGCTGCCTGCTCTTAACTTATGTTGTTAGGTGCCATCAAGTCGACTAAGACTGATAACGACCCTAGGAACAACAGACCTTCACCTTGGCCTATCGTGCGCCATCCTCAGATCGTGAATAATCAAAATGCTTTGGCTTTTTATGTGGGGGTGGAGGTTGGAAGATGCCTGCTGACATTAAGGAGTGGCCTCCCAAACTGCTCCTTCCCTAATAACGAGGTCATGAAGGTCATTTGGTCCTGCCGCTCCTTCCCTAATAACTTAGAAGCTCCTGGAGTCTTTGAGTCGAAAGCACTAAGATGCACGGCGAATGAATGAACGCTCAGTGGCATTCCAGTGCCCACCGCCCTTGGAGGTGCAGGCTAGGATTTGGGAAAGGCCTAGGGTTTACGCGACCTCCCAAGGCCTCCCTCAGCGGACCCCCGCCCAGCCGCACGGCTGCGCCGCCGCGGGGGTCCCGTCGGGCGCCCTCTGGGCATGCTCAGTAGCGGCTGCTGCCGCGGGTCGCGCAGTCGGAAGCTGCCGGCAGCGGCGGCGGAGCAGGCGGTGCTGACGCGCGCGCGGCAGCCGAGGGGACTGGAGGACGGCGGGAGGGGGCGGGGGCCGGGAGGTGGGGCCGCTGTCGCCGTCAGGGCCCCAGGGAGCACGGGGCGCCGCCGCCGCTGCTCTAAGCTCGCTTTCGTCTCCAGGACAGCGCCGGGGCCGGCGGCCACAGCAGCAGAGAGGCGGGAACCGGGAGCTACCCTCCACCGAGAGTTGGGCAGGGGATCGCCCGGGCCTCGGCGGCGTCATGGGCCGCTTCCCCGGGCCTCAGCGGACACCAGCGGCGGGAACCCCCAGGCCTCCGCGCGGCCGAGCCTGAGCGAGCGACCCCCGGGCTCCCCGGCGCACCCTTCCTCCTCCTCTTTTCTCCTGCTTTCGCCGCCGCCACCGCATCTGCTCTCCGTTATGGCAACAGAGCCACCCTCCCCTCTCCGACTCGCGGCGCCCTGTCCCCCCGAGATGCGGACCCCGCCGGCGAGCGAGGCCGCCCCCGAGGGCACCCTGCAGCCGGCGGGCGGTAGGCTCCGCTTCCTCAACGGCTGCGTGCCCCTGTCGCATCAGGTGGCCGGGCACATGTACGGGAAGGACAAAGTGGGTAAGTGGGGATGGCCCGGGGCTCGCCGTGACCCTTCCTCCTCCCCTGGCTGACCGACGTAGTCTGGCACTATCAGGACTGGACGTCCCTCCCGGACAGAGTGAACCCCCACACCCAACTGGCCTTTTCCTCCCTCCCGTGGAGCCTCGATCTCGTGCAGGGGCTCAGAAAATGGGACGATTTCGAGGGTATTGGCCGCGGGGGTGTTGGGCAGAGGAGCTCCTGCTTTCCCCCAGGGAGGGTGGATGTTGATTGGATACAACATTCTTAGTGAAAATAAGGAACTTCATTTTTACTGGACGGGGAAGTAAATTCTCCCGAGTACAAGGTCTGTTTATTATAGGCGAGGAGCTATTGCAAAAGAAAAGGAATGAAATGCAGATGATGCTAATCTTGAGCTTCTCTTCTGGTTGCAGCTGCATAGCTGGAGGGAAGGGAAAAACAAAGTTGGGGTTTTTGTTTTATTTTCGGCGTTTTTATTCTTGAAAGCTTGTCTTGGCCTATCCGGGACATCCCTCCCTGCTCCTTGGGGAGGTTTTTCATGTGCCTTACTGATTTCCCTGGTAGGCGTGGTTCAGTGGTACTGAAACTCGGATTCCTGGTAGAAAATACAACCGCTGTAATACAATTGTGTACAAATTAGACATTCAGTTGCTTTTCATGACTTGATCATGGCCTGTAGGAGCTTACAACTTTCAGAGCACAATACAGAGCCTATCTTAATTTATTCTCTTTCATGTAGGAGTACACTTTGGAAACTAATTTTCCCCATACTGTTTGCCTAGGCTGTATTTACATGGACGTTCTAGTGGATAAAGAATTACATGACCAACCCAAAGACAGGGTTCAAATCCACCAGCTGCTCCAGGGGAGAGAGATGAGTAATCTTCTATGCGATTTATGGCATCTGAACC
Organism: Elephantulus edwardii; assembly: GCF_000299155.1. Lineage (NCBI taxonomy): Eukaryota > Metazoa > Chordata > Mammalia > Macroscelidea > Macroscelididae > Elephantulus > Elephantulus edwardii. Next base: position 4,141,341 of record NW_006399920.1, on the reverse strand, counting down.
CTACAGAGGCCAGATAAGAGTTGGTTCTGACTCAGTGACACATAAACCATGTATTTACATGGACGTTCTAGTGGATAAAGAATTACATGACCAACCCAAAGACAGGGTTCAAATCCACCAGCTGCTCCAGGGGAGAGAGATGAGTAATCTTCTATGCGATTTATGGCATCTGAACCCTACAGAGGCCAGATAAGAGTTGGTTCTGACTCAGTGACACATAAACCATATATTTACTTAAGGGATAGAATAGATGAGTAACTATTGAAGGCCATTGATAGGGAAAGGCAGCTAGAGACGTTTTGGTTTCCACTGGTAAGATGATAGTTTGAGTTTAGGTTGGTAAAATAAACTGACTTTTCATTTGGGAAGATGGAGGCCAAATAGGTGACAAGTAAGGTCACACAACTAACTACTCTTGTGTTGTTATTGTTGTTTGGTACCATCTAGTCAGAACTGACTAATAGCTAAACCTCCAGCAGGGTGTTCAGAGGCAGTAAATCACAGTAGAGGAGACTATATAACTTTCTTCTGTGGAGTAGGTGATGGATTCAAACCCAGTGCCTTTCGGTTTTCAGCAAAACTCCTTATCACTAGGCCATTTAGTGTTAGGAACCATCAAGTCTTAACTATTCCCAGTGACTCTATTAATAACAGGTCTGAACCCCTGGTCTATCCTGCAGGCATCTCTGTCAATCTCACTGTAGTAACTGTTTCAATCTGGACTGATTCTGGTAGAATCCTGAAACCAGGAGTCCTACTGAAGTAGTCCTTTCTCCCAGCACTGTTTTTTCTACCATATTATGCTTGCTGAAATAACTCAAACTAGACATTTTGAAAATTCATCAATATAATTTGAATGTGTGAAATACAGTAGTATTATTTAGTTAATAGTATGTATTAACCTTTGGGTCTGGCATTAATTTTTTTTGTTTTTTAGCACATTGATGTAATCAGATAAGGTACCAAATTACTGAGGACAGCAGTGGCATAAATACTACAAGATGTGTAATAAGCTAGTTGATTGTATACCACTTTGGTAAATTGTTTTGCCTGGGCTGATGCTTTTGTTTTTAACCGCTGAACCTGAATTGCCAATTGAATTATTTTTTTAATTTTTTCATTCATTCATTTTTTTTTTTAAGGGATGTTAGAAGAAGTTGGGCAGCATGGGAAAATCAGGTTGTAGTGAAAATTTCTGCTGCAAATATTCACGCTCATAGGAAGAGCAAATTTCTTGCAAGATATTAAGTAGAGACTTTGATATTAAAATTAGCTGACTTTTCCACTGAGGGTCGTTTAGTATGAGATGATGCTGGTATTTATGGTTACATAAAAATTATTGTAAAAACCTGTTGCTGTGGAGTTAATTCCAACTCTTAAAGACCCCATCTATGTCAAAGTAGAATTGTACCCAGACTTTTCTTTCAAGGCAATCTGGGTCAATTTTAAAAACCTCCAGCCTTTGAGATAATAGTGTATATGACCCTGGGACCTTGTGGTTGAACATTTCTTATTTTGGGGGAAATGAAAAAAGAAATTGCTTACACTTGAAGTTTGAAAACTGGTTGTGCAGAACATAAAATCTTTGTTGCTTGTTGTGTGACAATGAAACTTACTAGACTGAATAAGAAACTAAAGTTTAAATGCCAGTTCTACCACTATTGAGCTTTGTGAATCTTAGGCACGTCATTTGGGTTCACTTCACATGTGCAGGAGAACAAATGAATGGATTAAGTCTCAAGGGTCCCTTTCAGTTCTAAAAGTTTCAAATGTTGCAACTCCAAAATCCCTTTACAAAAGGTAATATGACAGAATTTGGAACTGGGCAAGGTAGGGAATGGGGGAAGGAAGTAGGTCAGCTCTAAGCTCTTGTAGGAAAGGTGGTATTGATTGTACCCTTATTCTGAAAGTATTATGGTACAATGGAAAAGGAGAACTAGATAAATAAAAAATATTTTTAGCAACGTGTGTGTTTGCTTTGTGCTGTTTTGTCCATTATAAAATAGTTTAAATAATTAGTTTTGTTGTTGTTGAGGAGACTGGAACATTGTTGAAAAATTTGAGGCTGATATGCAAGTAGAAGTAGATGTGTTATTTTAGGAAGAAAAATTTTTGTGGCTAAATGTGAAAATTTTTCTTAGTGTTGGAAATTTCTCTGGCAATTTTAATGGGTTTTGATATTTGACATTTTTATAGTTTTTCTCCCTTGGCTTAATGAAAATAAGACTCCTCCTTAGGGGTTTGAGCCAGCTTAAGGTCATTTGGGTTTTTTTCATTTCTAAAATTTTTCAGAAATTAATGAGGTATATTTTTTGAGCAATTTTTTCTAGTTTCTATCCATTTAAGTCAAAGTTTAAAGGATTTGTTTTCATGCTACTGTCAAATACTGACTTTTGTATTTGTAAACAGTTCTTCTTAAAATTCTAGGTTAAAAAAATTTAATATAGTCCTGATGATCCATGTCATTGGTACTTAATGAAAAGTGTAAATATTCACCTTTAGTATTATTAGGAATTACTGTACCTGATTTTTTTTTTTTTCTTTTTGAGGGTGAACAGTAATGATAGATTTGTTAGAAAGTTACATTCCCAAAGGGATGGACTTCTCCACCTCAAAGGACCTTTGGTGGGAAGGCCTGTACCCGATTTTTATATTGACTTGGCCTTTTGTGATTTTGAAAGGACAGTCCCGTGGAATTCAGTGTGGGTCAGTTGGCCTTGCAAAAGATCTTGACTGAATGCTTACTGTTTTCTAGGCTCTTTACTAGGACTTCTGGAAGCGTGAACAATATCCAAAATATAATACTTACCTTCATAGACTTTGTTCTAATGGGATAGAAACACAAGCAAATATTATATGGGGAAGGATAACTAGTCTATAAAACAATAAAAGAGGAAGAAGTAAATTATGCAATCATATGTGAAACTGAGGGACAGGGTTCAGGAAATGATCAAATAAGGAAATGAGAGAAGACTTCCTCCAGGAAGAAATAGCAAAACTGAGGTCTGAAGTAAGTCTAGGATGTCATCAAGCCTGAGGAGGTTGATAGGACACATTAAAGACATTTGTTTTAGATAACTTAAGGTTAGGTCTAGCTTGAGTTGTTGTTATGTACTATCAAGTCAGAACAGACTCATAGCTGACCCTTCAGCAAGCTTTCTCTTGTAAATTGCAAGGGAAGAGATTGTTCCATTTCCCCCCTCAAAGCAAATGTTGAGTTTTAACAGCTTACTTTTGGATTGGCAGCACAATTCATTACTACAAGGCCAAGTAGAGCTCCACATAATAAGAAAACATTGCCTAATCTTGTGCCATCATCTTGATTGTTGATATTTCAGGTCTGTTGTATTTGGCAGTTCTGTTACTCATCTAATTGAGGGTTTTTACTATATATTTATTAGGAATAAGACATTTTAAGAGATCAAGCTACAGAGATAGACGTAGCCAGGTTGTATAGTGTCTTCTGGTGGCATAGTCCTTAAGTACATTTATTTTACCAGTAAAAGAAGCTCCTGGAGAGGGTTAGACCAGGCTTCCTTAGAGGCAGGGATTCTGAAGCTTTGTCTGACATACTTTGGACATGTTGCAAGAAGGGTCAGTCCTTGGAGAGGGATATCATGCTTGGGAGGATGGTGGGACATCATGCTTGGCAGGGTGGAAGGACAGCACAGGAAAGGAAAACCCTCAATGAGATGGATTGATTCAGTGACTGAGGTAATGGGAGTAGGTGTGTCAGAGACAATAGGATTGGCACAAGATAGAGCAGGGTTTAGGGCTGTTGTACATATGGTCACCATGAGTCACATAACAACAACATCAACATACTAACTCTATGGTAGTCCACTGAAGTTCTTGCCCTAGACGAGGATTTAGCGTGTGACATACTTTGAGAGGAATTTCAGGAGTGCTTAGTAATATTGCTTGGTATTGGATATTACTTCCTCCAGATAACCAGTGCCCTTCCTTCATCTCTAAGACTATCTGGGCCAAACTTGGGTAAGTTTTTCAATAGACTGCCCTAGAGTTGGCTTAGAAATGAATGGGCCAGTCTTGGGCCACCAGGTCAGATTGTTTTGAGAACTAGGCCACCAGTCTGTTTATCAGTCCTATATCTCATAAGGACTCCTAAGGCTAACCCTGACTTTTCACTAACAACCTAAAAGATTTGGATAAGTCTGGAAGACCTGTCCAAGTTCCAATCTTATGGCTTCAAAAGTCTGGTGACATTTTGAGGGTCTAGTCAAAAGAGGTTTCCCTTCTTCTCCTTTAAAGCTTCATATAGGGATTGACCCAAGATCTCAAAGTTAGTAATCCAAGTCGAGTAAAACTTAACTATCTCTAGGAAACCTTGGAATTGCCTTTTTGAGTTAGGGATTAGGAGTGAAGTCATGTCATGCTTTTGACTGAGCTAATTGATGGGCACCAGGGTTCAGGATAAATCCTGAATATTGGACTTGTTGGAAGGAAATCTGGGTTTTATGGGACAATATTTTAAAACTGCATTCAGCCAAAAAATTAAGATGACTCTGGAACTCTGGTGGTTTAGTGGTAAGGAATTGCGCTGCCAACCCAAGGATATGTGGCTCGAATTCACCAGCTGCTCCTCAGGAGAAGCAAATTAGATACTGCAGGAGAATTCCCTCCTTGGACTCAGAGTCTCTTAGTTCTTTAGCTAAAATATTTCTAAACAGGTCAGGACTATCTTGAAACCTGTGAGGTAGCACTATCCCAGAAAGCTGGTACTTACAGAGTCTCAGGATATCTCCATTGAAAATCAAACAATTGTTGGGAGTCTTGGTGCATAAATATGTAGAACAAGGGATCTAGTATAGTAAAATACTGTATAATACTGTCATTCTCGGACTGACAAAGCTGTTTAACGATGTTTCAGCAACCATTGCTTGTCATGCATTGGTTTTATTCTTTCTGTGCTGTAGGCTTTAAAGGGTTCTATTTCCTCCAAAAGTGTGGCATCCCAAGTTTTGTTAAATTTTTTTATGTGGGTTATTCTGGTTATTCTTCAGGGAGTTTCAGTGCCCTAGATAACCGGATTAACCTGGGCTGGATCTCCTCTGGAATAGACCTTTTCTTTTTCTTTTTTTTTTTAATTAAATGTTTTTTGGTT